>NC_081411.1:69242427-69432427 GCF_030272615.1 Cryptomeria japonica | reverse complement strand
GTATTCCAATGTTATGTGGGTGTTACCAAAGATTGAATATATTATTCAATCACACTTGTATTAACTATTCACCAACTCGTTTACACTTCTACAAATTGCACACAGATTTACCAGAGAAGGTACATTTCTTTTTTCTTTTCTTATTCCAAAGTCCCCAATGTGCATTGTCAGTGATGATGCCCACAAAATATGTTAATCCAAATCGGTGCTGAGAGGGGAGGGGTGAATCAGCACTATACCAATTATTATAGATTTAACCTTAATCGATACTTCTTATTCCAACTTAACACTTATCACTATAAGTGGTATTGATAAGAAACATGCACACAAAAATGTACACACAAGAATACCAAGAGTTATCATGTGGAAACCCAAATGGGAGAAAACCACGGTGTGAGTAGAAACTCACAAAATCTGCACTCTTTTGGAGTACGCTCGGTAAGGAGCCAACCCTTTAGGAGATTACAAAGACACTGTTAGGTGGCACCCTATTAAGGGATTTTATTTAAGGTTTGTTAGAAACTTTACCCTATTAGAGGTAGCCTTGTTAAAGGACTTAGGAACATCATTTATGATGTCACCTGGTTAAGGAATTTTACAAAGGGACATGTTAAAGTCCACCCAGTTAAGGGATTTTACAATTGTAGTTATTAGACAACAATAGAGGGAATGATCTACTATGATAGCTACACCTAGATTAATCAGATCCAAACGAAGCTCTTCGGTTTGACCACTGGTTACACTTGCTCTACACTCTACCGGTGCTCTTCATCATAGTTACTCTACACTCTTTTGGTGCTCTACATTCTTTCTCTTCTCTTCACACTATCTAAGTTCTACAAACTCTCTTCACCACTCTGCTATTCACTTAGCAGTTCTACCCTCTTCTCATCTTGCTGGATCGCCTCTCCTCAGAATTGCACTTTGCAATTTTTATGATCAAATTTTTTGGTTTTTGCCAAAAGCCTTTATACAAAACTCAGTAGATTTGAAATTCAAAACTTTCCAAATATTCCCACACTCTCTTTGCACGCTCTCCACCAATCTCACCACTGACTCATCCTTAACTGCCTCTACAACTCATAATTTCACCAACCTCTGGATCGTGTTTTTTCTTTTTAATGCAAACTGGAAAATCCGCACAAATTTCACCTTAACTGATTGTTAACTTCAGTAGACTTCACTATCTATTTGTTTGATGATATCTCGCCATGATCGATTCACCTTTAGTCATCGCATCCAGCTTACTAGTCACTGCTCCGAGATTCTCGGAGGATATCATCTTTCAACCTATATCACCAGTTCACCGGTGTAACTCTTCAACTTTTGCCACCAATCATTGATCATCAATTAGACTGATCACCTATCTATCCAAAGTGTTCCGATCGTGCATAAGACTACTAAACTACAATCTGAGTCACCTGTTGTGACCGCATCATCATTTCATTTGTCAGTTTGAAGAAAATGATCTCAATACCTATTTGGTGCTTGACTAACCAGTCAACTACTCTATTTTCCCTTCAACCGATTAGTCTTCTAATAACACACTACTTAAGTGTGTTAATGATGCATATTTGGGATGTACTGAATCCTCCATACTGTTTGCAGCCATGAGTAAACCATTGAGGTTTACCTTATCTTCTTGCCTATGAGATTGGCCTTATTCACCGGTAAGTGTTGGTCATCAATGACAATACTAACTGATGAATCGGTTGTGCCAACATCATCAGTTATACCAGCAAAATATTGTTGAAGTTGTCTTTTACTTGCCAACATATTGTTTGGCTACGAAAGTGGAAAATGATTTGTTTCTCTCAAAAAAGTTAATGCAATAAAAAAGTATTATCTCAACATAGTCATTGACCTCTGTAGCCAGAACTTTTAATCAAAATAAGGTTTGATTTATTAGATCAATCATTAAATATCAATTTCTTCGATGATGGATTACTATGTCCATAATATGGTGAAGATTGATATTCTGTGAATTGAATTGCACAAATAATGGAGAGAAACCAAAAATGAAGAAGACAAACCAAAATTGAAAAAAAACAAACTAAAACCAAATTGTTTTTGTTAGGTCCCGAAGACAACTGAGAGGGGGGGGTGAATCAGTTGTCAAATAAATTCAAACCAAAAACAACTTAACCAACTTAATGCTTGATACTGGTAAACCAGTCTAATATGCCGGTAGATTGTTTTAATAGTTAATTGCAATACCGATAAGGATTAATGCATGAAACAAAAAGACAAGGTCATCCACAACACATAACACCAATATTTGTACATGGAAACCCTATAAGGGGAAAAACCATGGTGGGAAACCTTACCCACAATTAGATGATACTATTGCAGATAGTAAGTGTATACAAATGGGGTCTGCACATGCAGAAAGGCCAAGCGCCTAGAGCTCACTACTCAATCACAAATGAGAATCACACTGACTACAATTGGATGGTTAAATCCAATTAGAATGTACTGCTTAAGTTAGCATCTTTCTATGTTGGATTCAGTATCGGTGTAGTTCTGATTGTCTTCACAAAAACCCTCCTTCAACCTTCAAATTATGTCTGCGTGTATATCTCTACTTATTCTCGCATATACCTTTACACAAATCCTTTTTGCATTCCACATTTGATCTTACAAATAAAATCTTACATTTATACCATACCCTAAGACCAATTTTAGTAGGTTGGCTGTACAAGGTATTACAATAAAATCATTTTGCAAACAATACAATATCCGATGGAATAACCGATTAAACATGCCATCTTAATGCATTTACAACACTAATAAGTCCCCTCCATAGCGTGCCATGCTGATCTGGAAAAGATAAACCTGTCGGTGTGTAACCTGGACCTATTTGTCGGTAATAACAAATATGCAAATACGAATATGCCAATTAACAAACCTTCAAGACAAAGTGTCTAAATGATGTCTTCGACATAACCATGTGATTTCCATTCCATTCCAAGTGCTGGTGATCATTATATCCTGCCGATGTACCAGATACTGGTGACTGTTCATAAGTCATTTGCTTGCCGGTGAATGTTGCTGATTCTCCAAAGTGCCAGAGTTGATAATTGTTAGTAGGTGTTGACATCAATGACAAAACCATACCAAAATACCAACAATCTCCCCCTTTGGTATTGATGGCAACACAAGATGGAAAACCCATCAAAGTGCCTAAACAAAAATGCCAAATACCAAAAACCAACAATCTCCCAAAGTATCAATCTCTCCCCCTGAGAGTAACATGTGTTTCCTTGTGTTTTTCCATACCAATCTCTCCCCCTTTGACATCAAATGTAAAAGTTATTACCAAGCCAAGTTCATATACAAAATAACAATCAATTGAGTATACCAACTACTCCCCCTGAGAAGTAGCTTCCTCATCAAAAGCTAGAATAAAAGATTTCTCTGTTAATTCTGCTGGTTGATGACAATCATAAACTTCCTAAGTCTCTACCGGTGAGGGTATGACCCCAAGCTGATCTTTGAGATATTCAAAAGTCTCCTTAGGCAGAGGTTTAGTGAAAATATCTGCAATCTGCTCTTTAGTATTCACATAAACTAGTTTTATCTCTTTTGCTTCAACATGTTCCCTTAGAAAATTCAGTTTGATAGAAACATGTTTGGTTTTAGAATGTAATACCGGATTCTGAGATATATCAATTACTGCAGTGTTATCGCAATAGATAGTTATAGGTTCCTTGCATTTTACCTTTATGTCCTTCAACATTTTCCTAAGCCATAGTACATGTGTACAGTTAGTTGTTGCTGCAACATATTCTAATTCTGCTATTGATAAAGATGTACAGCTTTATTTCTTACTCAACCAAGAAATCAATTTGTTTCCAAGAAAAAATGCTCCGCCAGTGGTGCTTTTTGTATCATCCAAATCTCCTGCCCAATTTGCATCTGTATATGCACATAATTCAAATTTTTCATCTCTAGGATACCATAATCCAAGATTTGTAGTGCCTTGTAGGTACCGGAAAATCCTTTTTACTGCCGATTCATCATTTTCTCTAGGATTACTCTAAAATCTTGAAACAATACATATTGCATTCATAATATCAGGTCTAGTTTGTGTCAAATACATAAAACCTTCCATCATAGATTTGTACCTAGTTGGATTAACAAGTGTAAATTCATCCCTTAGTGATAATTTGTCATTTGTAGTCATAGGTGTGCTTACCAGTTTAGAGTTCTCCATCCCAAATTTCTTTAGTACCTCTTTTAAGTACTTGGATTGACTCAAGAATATACCTTTATCAGTATGAGAAATCTGCAATCCTAAAAAGAATTTTATTTCTCCAATCATAGACATTTCAAATTCTTGCTGCATTTCAATAGAAAAGTTTTTACATAATCCATCTTCTCCTCCAAAGATTACATCATAAAAAAAAACTTCTATAACCAAGATGTCATTATTAGTCACTTTATAATATAATTTGATGTTAGCATTACCTTTAGAAAAACCAATCTTCAAAAGATACTTATCCAATCTTGCATACCAAGCTCTTGGAGCTTGTTTCAACCCATACAAAGCTTTCCTTAACCTGCAAACCATATCTTTGTTTTCTGTCAAAGAAAATCCATCAAGTTGTTCAATATAAACTTCTTCTTGAAGATCTCCATTCAGAAATGCACATTTAATATCCATTTGATATACTTTGTAGTTGTTGTGTGCTGCAAAGGCCAAAAATAATCTGACTGCCTC
Source organism: Cryptomeria japonica (assembly GCF_030272615.1). NCBI lineage: Eukaryota > Viridiplantae > Streptophyta > Pinopsida > Cupressales > Cupressaceae > Cryptomeria > Cryptomeria japonica. Next base: position 69,427,704 of record NC_081411.1, on the reverse strand, counting down.
AATTCTGGCTACCAGTGCAAAGGTTTCATTATAATCAATTCCTTCTTTCTGAGAATATCCTTTACACACTAGTCTTGCATTATTTTTGATTACCTTTCCATATTCATTAAGTTTGTTTCTAAATACCCATTTGGTTCCAATCACATTTTTATCTTTAGGCCGGGGAACTAATGTCCAAGTGTTATTCTTCTCAATTTGTTCTAATTCTTCTTCTATAGCTTTAATCCAATATTTATCTTCACATGCCTCATTAACTGATGATGGTTCAATTTGAGAAATAAAACATACCTCTTCATTTTCCAATCTTCCTCTTTTCATAACTCCTTTATACTTGTTTCCAATTATCTGATCTTCAGAATGATTTAGCCTTACATACCGGGGTGTCTTGGTTTTCTGTCGTTCCTCAGTTATAGTGGAATTTTCAGATGATACTGGGGTAACTGGATCTTCATTTTTTACCGGTGGGTTTAGTGTAGGTTCATTTGTCAAAATTTCTATTGCCGATTCAGAGTCTATATACCTTGAAGTTCCTCTGAATTGTTCATCAATCTTCACATTTGTACTTTCAACAATTTTTTGCAATCTTTTGTTAAAACATCTATATGCCTTACTCTTAGAGGAATAACCAAGAAATATTCCTTCATCACTTCTAGGATCAAATTTGCCAATATACTTATCTCTTCTGATATAAAATTTGCTTCCAAATATTCTGAAATATTCAAGAGTAGGAGTAATACCAAACCATAGTTCATGAGGGGTCTTACTAGTTTCACCTTTGATGTGAACTTTGTTGAATGTATAGACCGTTGTAGTTACTGCTTCTCTCCAATATACATGTGGTAGGTTTGTTTTGATAACATACTTCTGGCTGCATCCAAGATAGTTCTATTTTTCATTTCTACAACTCCATTCTGCTGTGGTGTCCAAGGTGCTGATAGCTATCTTATGATTCCATTTACTTCACAGAATGTATTAAATTCCTTAGATGTAAATTCTCCTCCTTGATCTGATCTCAGATATTTGATTTTCTTACCATTTTCATTTTCTACCATAGCTTTGAATAGTTTGAACTTTCCAAGTGCTTTTGATTTTTCTCTGAGAAAAGTAACCCAACACATTCTAGAATAGTCATCAATGATTAGCATGAAATATCTATCACCTTGTAACCTTTTAATTCTAGCCGGACCACATAAATCAATATGAATTAAATCAAGAGCATTATTGGATTTTTCTGGAATACTTTTGAAACTAGCTCTAACTTGTTTTCCAAATTGACATTCCTTACATACTGTATTGTGAGGTTTGACAATTTTAGGTAAATCTCTAATTGCCTTAGTAGTACTGATTTTCACCATGCAATGAAAGTTTACATGAAAGAGTCTCTTATGTCATAGCCAAATTTCATTAATATGTGCAATCAAGCATGTCTTTTCACTGTTATTCAAATGAAAGATATTACCTCTAGTTTGATTACCAGTTGCAATTTCCAAACCAGTTCTATTCATGATTTTGCATTTTCCATTTTTGAATTGTAGCTGAAATCTTTTCTCAACTAATTGACCAACACTCAAAAGATTATGCTTTAAACCTTCAACATAGTAGACATTGTCAGTATTATTCTTACCATCAAGAGATATTGTACCCTTACCTTTGATCAAACAAGCTTTATCATCTCCAAATCTTACAAGACCTCCATTATACTCCTGAAAAGTTAGGAATTTACTCTTATCACCAGTCATATGATGTGATCATCCCGAATCAATGATCCATTCGTCCTTAACTTCAACTTTAGTTGCCAAGGCCTATTCTACTGATTGAGCAGTAGGTGTCATTTGATCTTCTGTTATAGCAACAAAAACCCATCCATTGTCTGTCAGATCCTCAGTAGAATCATCAATCACTCCTTCATCAACAATGTAACAAGATTTGTCTTTATTCTTCTTAAATTTGTATATTTGATATTCAGGGTTAGGCTTGTATGTTCTTCTAGCTTCTTCTCTTAGTCTAGCATGTCTATCAGGGCATCTTGAAGCCATATGACCAATCTTATTACAATTAAAACATTTAAAGGGTTCTTTACCTTCATACTTACTTCCCACTAGACCTTTTGGCATTTTCCTTGCAAATAGTGCTTCAAGTTCTTCAAGTTCTTCATTTTCTTTTCTGCTTTCTTCAAGTTCTCTTGCATAAAAGGATTTCCAATCAGACTTGTCAAATGATGGTGCAGATGGTGTAGATGCTTTAAAAGCTAAATCTGTCTTTATAGTAGCAACAAGGCCAAATTCTTCAATTTCAAACGCTGAAAGTTTTCCAATCAATGTATCTCTAGTTACTGATGTATTAGGCATTGTTCTTAACTCATTTATAGAAGTGACTTTCATTTTATATGCTGGTGGAAATCCTTTCATTTCATTTACTCTTTCCATAAAAGAAGAAATCCTTTCATCTTCTTCCATTTTCAGATGTTCATACCTGACCCGGAAGCTTTCAAGTTTTGCAATCTTGACTGTGGAATCTCCTTCATTCAGTGTTTCCAAATGATCCCAAATAGCTTTAGCAGTAGACCTATCTGATAATCCCATGATTTGTTGATCTGATAATGCGCTCAAAAGTGCTTCTCTTGCTTTGCAATCATTTTCTTCATCTTTAGTTAGGTTAGGTGGATTGGGCTAACTCTGAGTAGGAGCAATATAGCCATTCTTTGTAACATCCCAAATGTCCTTTTCAATGCAATTTAAATGTGTCTCCATTCTGATCTTCGATATGCCATAGTTGGTTCCATCAAATTTAGGACTGTCCTTCTTGAAATAGTTAGTAGACAATGGATCTCCTCAAGCTGTTAAACTTCTGCAAAAAGAGGACTAAGCTCTGATACCAATTGTTAGGTCTCGAAGATAACTAAGAGGGGGGGTGAATCAGTTGTCAAATAAATTCAAACCAAAAACAACTTAACCAAGTTAATGCTTGATACCGGTAAACTAGTCTAATATGTCGGTAGATAGTTTTAACAGTTAATTGCAATACCGGTAAAGATTAATGCATGAAACAAAAAGACAAGGTCATCCACAACACATAACACCAATATTTGTATGTGGAAACCCTGTAAGGGGAAAAACCAATGTGGGAAATCTTACCCACAATTAGATGATAGTACTGCAGATAGTAAGTGTATACAAATGGGGTCTGCACATGCAGAAAGGCCATGCGCCTAGAGCTCACTGCTCAATCACAAATGGGAGTCACACTGACTACAATTGGATGGTTAAATCCAATAAGAATGTACTGCTTAAGTTAGCATCTTTCTATGTTGGATTTAGTATCGGTGTAGTTCTGATTATCTTCACAAAAACCCTCCTTCAACCTTCAAATGATGTCTATGTGTATAGCTTTGCTTATTCTCGCATATACCTTTACACAATTCCTTTTCGCATTCCACATTTGATCTTACAAATAAGATCTTAAATTTATACCATACCCTAAGACCAATTTTAGTAGGTCGACTCTACAAGGTATTACAATAAAATCATTTTACAAACAATACAATATCCAATGCAATAACCAATTCAACATGTCAGCTTAATGCATTTACAATAATAATAAGTCATCTCCATAGAGTGCCATGCTGATCTAGAAAAGATAAACCTGACAGTGTGTAACCTGGAGCTATTTGCCGGTAACAGGAAATATGTAAATATGAATATGCCAATTTTCAAACCTTCAAGACAAAGTGTCTAAACGATGTCTTCGACATAACCACGTGATTTCCATTCCATTTCAAGTGTCAGTGATTAATATATTCTTCCAGTGTACCAGATATCGGTGACTGTTCTACATTTGCTTGCTGGTGAAGGTTGCTAATTCTCCGAAGTGCCAGAGTTGATAATTATTAGTAGGTGTTGACATCAATGACAAAACCATACCAAAATACCAACAATTTTTGGTGGTGCTGATTGTAGATATACTCGGGTGGTCCTTCACCAATACCTCTTTTCTACGGATCTTTGGCAGAAGTGGTGACATTATTGGAATAAACCTTTTATTTATGGTATCTCCTTGTACATTTGGGCCTAGTTGGGACACATCCTCCTACCCGTTCTTTCTTGTTGATGATTTGGTACATTAGTCCTATTTTTCTCCTTTACCAAATTTTTTAAGTGAGAAATCATCAAATATTCTAGGAAAATAATCATTTGATTTAGTATAATTGGCAAAAAATCTTAAACTCAATCAAAAAGACTATAACAACTCTATGTTCTTTAGATCAAGACCTTCTTATTGCTTTGATCCTTCGATTATCAAACATTTAGATTTGGGTAATTTCATTGGTTCTATTTATCTTGGATCTCAAATCAAGGCTTCCTATAAGATTATTAGATTTGAAAAATGGTCATCTCCCCTCAAAACAAGTGTTTAAGAATGCCTATTGTAGAGTTAATCCAAGTGAAGTTAAGATAGATGGTCTTGGACATAATGTTACTACCTTTTCACTTCTTGGTCTCTATTGCCAAAAGATTTAGTATTAATAATGAAATGGAGGCTCTTGACCTTCTTGTAACTTGAAAGAAATCTTGTGAATTGGGTAGGAAACAAATTATTTGTCACATAGATTCTATGATTACAAATTCGTTTTTGAACAACAAGACTTTTAATAGTTCTTTCTGACATAATTTGACATTTGTGTAAGTAGATTCATTAGTTTTCTTGTAATTTTGATTCCATCTCCTTTGTTCATATTACCTGATTATGGAATGTGGTTGTTGATTCTCTATTTATATGGACATTGTAGGCTCCTCCCATTTACAATGTTTTTGATTGGGATTCTTTATCTCCTAATTAGACTACATAAATAAAGGTTGATCACAATATATTTTTTTTTTTTGACTTCTATTAGATTTATGAATTTTTTATGATGAAAAAATTCTGATAAAGCTCTTAGATTTTTTTATTTTTATTATCATGTTACTTTTTAAAAATTTTGAATTTTATCTTCGTAAAACTTAAAATCTACAAAATTAAGCGACGGTCAATTGTTTTTATGTGAAACACATTTCAAATGCTACCAAATGTATGTGAAACACTGAATTTAAAAACCTGTCGGCAATTGTTTTTATTTATTGGACTAAAGCAAAGAAATTACACATAGGAGACGTGCTGAGACGAGAAACTGCTTACCAACAAACTTTCAACAATCTCCCTGGACGAGCACAGCCATAGGTTTTGTTACAATTATTAGATCTTGTTTAATTTTTCGTACTCGTATTCTTTTCTGGGTACTATTCGAGACAATTTCTGTGGTTTGGAGAAATTTTTGGCTAAGTACAATAATGATTGACTAAAGCTTTAAGCAGATAAGGAAAGACAACTCCCTGAAAGGATAGACAACTCTCCTCCCTCGAGAGAAACGTGGAAGTGGCGTCTACCTTAAATTCCTCACCATTCTCTTCACTCCAATAGTGAGAATTTAATGTTCAAGAAAGTGGATAAATTCATCTGTCGGTGTCCGAAAGTGGACTAATCATGATGGAGCTACTTGTCTAGAGATGAAGAGATATACACAAATTGCTACTATGAGGGAGATAATAGAAGAAGTTAGAAACAAATAATGTGTATCTAAAAATTATAGAAACTATGTGTCAAATTCCTTGGATACAAATTTAAGTCAAAGGGAGGAGGATATATTTATGCTATGCTTGATAATTCTTGTTATGTGGTTGTCGCTTGAGGACAATAAACTGTGAACTCAAAAGGTACACTAAACATTCCAAAGGTTAAATTTCCTCTCCTCACAATAACGCCTTAACTCCTAGCGTTTGAAAGTCCTTAGATGCAACTCCTAAAAGTATAGATTTTCAGTCTAAAAAAAAAACCAACCTATTTAACATAGTGTTTTTACAAAAGCTCTACAATTCAGAGTTAATGTATTGAAAACCTTAAGTTGTATCGCAATGATCTTGATTAGTTAGTTAAATATGTTAACTCAAAATGTTCTAAGGCCAATATAATTTTGAAGTAGATTAACTCAAAATGTGAATCCTCTTTTATGGTGCACACTTGATGACAATAAAATGTGAACTCAAAAGGTACACTAAATATTCCTAAAGGTTAAAGTTCCTCTTCTCACAATAATGCCTTAACTCCTAGCTTTCAGAAGTTCTTAGACGTAACCCATAGAAGTATATATTCTCAATCCTCTAAACAAATTTGAGCCTATCTGACATAGTTGACTTTTACAAAATCTCTACAATTCAGATTTAAGGTATTGAAAACCTTAAGTTGAATCACAATGAGCTTGACCTGTTAGTTAAATATGTGAAATTAAAATGTTCTTAGGCTATTAGTAGATTAAATAATGGTCAACTCTGAAGTGTCGTCCTCTTGCTTGTCATCTAGCGCCAAATACCATACCTTTGTCGTGTCTGATATTAAACCCAACCCTTTATATACATTTTTTGTATATTAATGATAACAGATTGAGCAATTGCTTAATACACTTAGGAGACTCGCATAATGTAATGTCTGTGATAGTAGCAAAAGCTCTATGATTTACTTTAACAAAGACTTTAAAAAAATCATACTTCATGGAATCCAAATAGTTTTCTTTGATTAGGAAACTCTAAGAGGGACATAGCTCAACAAGTAAAGAGAGTTAAGTTAACCATTCTAGTGGAACACGTTCCCACTGGCTATGGCATGATACTAAGTAAATTTCTTTTAAAATTTTAATAGGGGAGAGATTTAGATGGATGGGACTCATTATTTGATTATACTTACAAAGAAGAAAATGCATTTAGAACCATAAGACAAACCTAAGTTCATTATGTTGAAGTCAGATAGAAAGACAAAAATAAAGAGAGGTATAGATAAACAAATAAATATGGAGAGAGAGAGAGAGAGAGAGAGAGAGAGAGAGAGAGATATCAATATGTAGAAAGGGAGAGGGAGAGGGAGAGTGAGAGACAGAGAGATAAAGATAGAGGACTTGATATGGAGAGATACAGAGATGAGGTAGAGGGAGATAGAGAGAGTGAGGGAGAAAAATAGACTAATAGATAGAGAGGAAGAGAGGGAGAGATAGCTCAATTGATAGAGAGCAAGAGAGGGAGTGATATAGATAGAGATATATACAGATAGAGATAGAGAGGGATAATAAGATAGATATAGAAAGAGATATGGAGAGAGAGTTATAGAGATATGGATAGAAAGAGATAGAGAGGAGTGAGAAGTAAATAGATAGAAAGAGATATAGATTGAATAAGAGAGAGAAGGTGATAGAAAGAGGGAGCAATAAGGAGAGAGGGAGAGATAGCTCAATTGGTAGAGAGAAAGAGAGGGATTGATATAGATATAGATATATGCAGATAGAGATAGAGAGAAATAAGAAGATAGATATAAAAAGAGATACGAAGATAGAGTTATAGAGATATGGATAGAAATACATAGATAGAGGAGTGAGAGGTGAATAGAGAGAAAGAGATATGGAGTGAATAAGAGAGTGAAGGAGATAGAAAGAGGGAGCGATAAGGAGAGAGGGAGAGACAGGGATATAAATATGGAGATATATGAAAAGAAAGGAGAGATATAGATAGATATAACTTGGGAAAGTTATACAAAAATTGAGAGAGAGAGAGAGAGAGAGAGAGAGAGAGAGAGAGAGAGAGAGAGAGCTCTATCACGATTTTTTTTCTTTGAAAAAATGGGTAAAAAATTATTCAATGTAAATCAAGAAGAACAAGAAAAAAGTCCTTAGACCAAATTAAAACAACAACCAAATAGAAATAAGAAGTCCCCAAAGGAAAAAAATAAGAAAGAACCAATACATATTCTAGGCCTCCATGATTAACTTCTCCATCATCAAAACATATTCTAGAGGTGCCACCTCCTAGTCCCCAACATCCCATCCCTCTAAGTTCTCAAAAGCCAAGCTAGTTAGGAAATCAACCACTCTATTCCACTCCCTAGGAATATGACAAAATAAAATATATTCTAAAGATCTAAAAAGGCTCAGCATCTACTTACCATATCTACCACAATCTATGAATTAGACTCACAAATGATCATCTTCCAAGTAGGAGAACACCCTCTCTCAATAGCATACATAATAGAAAGAGCCTCCATAAAATTATTAGAGAGTGCCCCATTATAAATAGAGAAAAATAAAATAGCACCACCATCAGCTCCCCTACCAATGTCACTGATTCTGACATGCCCCAAATTCCCTCGAGAAGAACCATCTATATTAACTTCAAAATTCCTATAGGAGGAGGGAATTATCTCCCTTATCGATGAATCCTTTGTTTGGTATGTTGATGCCTCCTATCAGTACTGAAACTCAAACTATTCAGCCCTTAATTTAAATTCCTTATAACAGTAGAATCACCATGATCCACCAGCATAGACAAGTCACATTTTGTAAACATAGTCTCTTGAAGCCTACTAATACTTGTTCACCACAAATGAACTTCCACCAATTTGTAATCTTGAATATCTTGGGGTTCCTTTCCAACTACATATTCGAAAAAATTAAAGTGGGTTCAATAACCCAAACAACTTGAAGGAAAGAGGTCTTGGTTGGAGGTCTCCCAATACTTTCCTATAATTCAGCCATAGAAGTGGCATGAACACAAACATGTGGTCATGCCTCCCATTTTTAATGCCAAAACTCCCTAGAGTAAGGGCATTGAAGGAAGAGATGTGAAGTGTATTCTTCACTATTCAAATAGACAAAAAGATAGAAGGTCGTCTAATGTAGCCCTAATAAATAGGCATAACAAATAGGCATAATGAAATATATAAGTCTACATAATGTAGCCCTAACAAATTCTTGATGCAATTTTGAGTTAGTTTTTATTAATCTATAATGTACAATTAGTGATTTAGAAGAACTATTATTTTTTATGTATTTGAAAGGTTTATTTATTATTCATTATATTTATCATATGTTAATTGGGGTGAAATATCAAGATAGTCTAGAAGGTTAGCCATCTTCGTTATTACATGAACACAAGAACATTTAATTATGGAGTTTCTCTAAAATCATGATCTTTTATGTTACTATTCCATTTCAAAAACCGTCAAGAAGTTCTTTTCCTCACGAACCATTTATTATGGAGCTCCCTACCTCATTCATTTCCATTTAGGTAATTTTTTTCTTGTGTATCAAATTGTATTACATTTATTCTATATTCAATAGAATGGTCTTGAGTTATTTATTGATCCATACTTCATGTGTAGCAATTCATAATGAATAGCTAATAATTTTTATTGGAAGTTCTATAATAAATGATTGATAAGGCACAATACGTTTGAAGGATTTTCAACTAGAGTAGAAAAATAAGTGGGCTTGATCTTAGGAAAAAATTCCATTGCTAATTGCACTTGAGTTGAAATAGTACTAGGATGAGTGCCCTCTTGAAAAGGCATAGTGTTGTACCCTTGTGAACATCTCTAAGATGAAATGACTTCTAATTGGATCATTCATACTCTTGGGACATGTGTTCCTATGAACAAGTAATCATGAAATATGGTTTAATAAAGATGACTTAAAGCTATGCATTTAGATCTTAGTAAATCATCATATGCTCCAACACACTATTTTTTTTTTTAAATGTAGATTAAAGGGTTAAGATTCACTATAATGAATATCTTATAAGACTAAACATTTATTCAGGTTTTGTAAATGTGATAGAAAGATAAGAGGGGTTGAAATATATGGAAATTCTATGGTTAAGTGATCCTTAGTAAGAGAAGTATTGGGATGAGTGACCTCTCAAAAAGTTTGGATGTGTTAGCCATCTCAGTATAACCTAGATGTCATGCATGCTAAGATGATGATTAATGATCATGAGAGATGTGTTTATCTAAATCACTCTTCATAAAATATGGGTATAATGATATGAGCATTTGGATCCATAGGTGATTCTGCATTGTGCAAATTTTTTTATTTTTTTTGTTATGTAAGATCCCTAGCACTTGCTCAGTGTACCTAGAGAAACAAAAAATAAATACATAACTTTGGTTAATTTTGTAAAACTAAAGTAGTCAAAATTATTGATTTTAATAAATATTTTGTAAATGTATTGATGTAAAATGTTACAAAAATGGATTCCAACACTCATGTGAGGAAGAGGTTATTTTTATGTTAATTTAGATTTGAGTAAAAATTCCAGTGCCCACACTTGATAGTGTATCATTACAGGTTCCTAAGAGGAACAATAAAACAAGAAGTTATGAGAGAATTTGAATTTAACATGAGAGTTACATTTATCAAGTTATATATTTAAAATGGGAGTTACTAGATGATAGCCAACACCTATTGATGGCAAAACCAACTAAAATAAGAGAATATAAAATATTAAAACCAATACTCAAATAGAGAAATTCAACTCCATTGTCCTACAATTAAGAAAATACTTTATTATAAATAAAATCAAGATGCATAACCAACTCTCTCTAGTAAAATGACATCCCTACTCTACAAATCTCTAAAAAGCACTGAAATTATTCATTAGATCAATAAACTTCCTTTCCCCACTATTTCTAGCCTAATAAAGTGAAATGAGGTTGGATCATAATGTACCTAATAAAAGGTACATTATGGAATGCTCCATAATAAATATTAATTTATGTATTTGCACTAGCACTCATATTAGTTGTGTTTCCCATCAATTTGTGTGGCAATATGCAAGCCTCATATGAAGAGAGTGTAACCATAGATGAATACATAAAAATTTTCTTGGTTCAAGATTAGTGGATGCAAAAGTGCATGTTCTTTCATCTTGTCTACTCCACTTGTCGTGTTTATTAACCATGATTATGTAGGTTATAACATAGAAGAAGATGATGTAACTAGATGAAATGTATGAAGGCAATTCAAAATAATTCTCTTATAAGGAATTTTCCACTTCATTAATCTATTTTTCATAATACTACTACTCACCATGTCTCAATTTTTTGTATTATTCATATTCTAGTCTCCCTTTACAAGAAGATTCTTCTTATCATATGGTGTCGGGGCACCCTCCCATACACCTTATCTTCATTTTTTTAGCTTTTGTCTTGTTTTAGTTTATTTGATGTAAATATGGTCATTAGAGACCTTTGGAGGTCATATAGGACCATTGTTGATGTTTTGGTGCAATTTGAGTGCAAGTTGTAAAAGTTGCTAAAAAGTTGTTATTCTTGTCATTGTTGTCAGGACAACTTTCACTTACAATGACACATTTTTAATATGTTGTCAAAAGGAAGTTGTATGTCAGTTGTGGGTGAAAAACCAAATGGTATGTCATAAATATACCTTGTAAACATGAACCAAAAGTTGGAATGAATAGTGTAAGACATTTTGTGGATGAAACTTCTCTTTTTCTACACTTTTCCTCGTTTTTTGTTGCTCTCTTGCATTGCACAGATTTGTACGGCCTGATAAAATCATGAGGTTGATTGTAATTGATAGAGGGATGTATTATATTTCATTTGAAGTTGGTTTGGTGTAATTTTATCTGGTAGAAAGAAATTTATTGGAATTTTTCTAAAAACTGCCTAAAACCCTACCTACGGTAAACAGTGACAAACAAAAATGGATTTCTCATCCCTCCACGGATGAAAATTGCCAAAAAATTGTGGAGGGAAATTTTTTTATATGTTGTAAAATATCTCCAACTTCCAATGCTTGAAGATAAAGTTTGCACGTGTTGTCATATGACAGTAGGTCTGATATATTGATGCATCAAGCTAATTGAAAAGTGTTTGAGAGTATTTGAATGCATGGAAGGATGATTTGGCATTTTTATAATGGAACAACCACTAAGGATGATGTATAATGGTGTCACGGTCTTGTTTCCCTTGATTTGGTGATCTTTGGGATAAAAAAGATACCTATATGTATGATTGTCCTAAAGGTGTATAAGACATTGTAATCCTCAAGCTAAGACTTATTGAGTGTGAATTGTTTTATTCTGTGTAAACCTTGTAACCACCTTAGAAGTGTTGCAAGGTGTGTACCCTTGGTCTCCTTGTGTTGTGCATTGTAGTGCTTAGGTTTGTGATGTGGCTTAACTGACTGATGTCGATTCTATAAGTCTATTGTTTGTATCGAGCATTAATAGGTCAATATTTTGGTGCAATGACAATCGCACTTGTAACAAGTGGTATCAGATCTTGGTCATAGGTTCAAAACCCTCACTTGTGATGGGAGGATTTCAAGGCATGTGCCCTTGGTCTCCTTGTGTTGTGTAACACATAGCTCAGGTTTCTGACATGGCTTAACTGCCTCCAGTGGATTCTATAAGTCTAGTGGTTGTATCGAGCATTAACAAGTCAATCTTTTGGTACAATGATAACCATACTTGTAATGGGAAGCACTTTGAATACAAGGTGTTGGGACCCTATGAAACAAAAAAAATTGATTGAAGGCCATTTTGTTTATTAAAAATAAGTGTATGGCTAACTATCCCAAAAGGATAGACTGGGACAGTCCTATTTAACCAATGCTAATGCACGTAAATAAGTTCTTGGTGGAAATTTTGGATGGTAGATGCATGAAGGATAGATCATAAACCTCAAGTAACGTCCCTCATGTCAAGGTTTGTAAAGTTGCGACTCATAGGTGTGTTAATTTGGCCTTCGGCCATCAACATTGACAGTCCAAATTGTGAAAGGCTAATATTCATCAATGATAGTACATGTTGCAGTGTTGGGAGCCACTAAATTGCACTTTTTATGATGTCATAAGGTCAAGACCAATTTACCATGATTTTTACATTGCCTTGTAGTTTTGGATCAAACCTTAAAAGGGTGATCAAATTCTAGAGACCAATTATAAAATTTGTTGGTGTAAATAAATATTCATTATGGATATTATTACACTTTACTTAAGTTAACTTAGGATAATGCATTTCTTCATAGTTTGGATTTGAGACACTTAGGGAAGTGTGCACATAGGGATAGAGCTTGTAGGAGAAATTCCACCTTTTGTGGTCTTGTTTTGTTGTTACACTCCACATTCAGTCGGTCATCCACCTCTTGTGGAATATTATATTATTTCTCCTACCTACCCCTAGTATTTCTTACCTACCCTTCTTTCTCATTGAGCCACATGTCATGATTGTGTGCTCGTACATCCATATGGCCTTGCCTATATAAGAAGGCCTATATTCATTGTATTAGTGAATCCAGTTGATCATTTTCATATTGATGAGAATACAGTTTGTTCTTGTCATTCTTTTGTCTCTATTTTTATACTTTTCATTGTGCCCTTGATCTTGGCAAAATCTCACATGGTATCAGAGCCATTGGGGCTTCATTGATTGGTTTTTGGAGACATCATGGAAGGCTTCTATTTTTGGATCTGAGGGACTGCATTTTTTTAGAGGCATCTTAGAGCATTTTTGACCTCACCATTGCGTTCGGGAGGTCGTTTCCATAAAAATCGAATATAAATTCGACCTATTTTGGTGAAAAATCGATTTTTGGGTGTGGAGGAATTTTTTTGCCCAATTCGGGCAGTAAGGTATGGAATTTTCGGATTTTTTTCAAAAAAAAAAAATAATAATAATTTTCCAGTTTGAAAAATTTTTTTGAAAAAAAAAATAAAAAAATATGAAAATTGTTTTTGGGATCCATACCTTCTACCCAGTAGCGCCCAGTCAGTGCCTAGTCAGCATTTTCTTTGGAAATTTTTAGACTCCTCTCCGTTGAGCAGTTTGAATTTTTGGGTCAACTTTGGAGGCCCATAACTTGCTCAATTTTGCTCCTTTTTGGGTGCAATTTTTTTTTATTTGGGCTAATTTTTCATGCTCTTCATAGTGGTGTGGTTATTTTCTAGTTTTGGTGCATAGGTGTTTCGTAATTTTCATATTCTCTCAGCTTTACCTGTCCAATCCTCAATTCTGCAACTTCAAAGGCCTCATTTGAGCTCAAACGACCTCCTTTTCAGGTGCCATTTTTTTGAAAGTGCATGTTTTTTCATCTACTTTCATAATCTATGATCAGATTTAAGAGATTTTAAGTAGAAATTGTACTTTTAGATATTGGTCTTATTTGGCCTATTTGGTACTTGTAAATTGCTTGGATCTTAGTTTACATCTCTTGCACTATTAGTTTGAGTGTCTTTTGGCCCTATTGAGGCAGTTGTAAAATTGAAATCAGAAGTCCACTTTGCCATTTTTTGCAAGTGGCTCATTGTACATGCACTAAGTATAAGGTGCCAAATCATCACTTTTGGGGGATTCTTTGATTGAGTGAATTTGGGGGGGTGTCTTGTGTGATTGTGCCTCTCTTTCCTTGTGCTCTTTCATTTTTGTTGCAATGAGTTCTCATAAATTTCCACCTTTAAATCCACATAATTATGCATCATGGAAAATTAAAGTATGGAGCAAATTAATGGAAAAAGGTCTCACACATTACATAGATGGAACAATAGAAGCACCACCTGATCCTAAGGTTGGTCCTAATGCTCAGTTAGAATGGCTCATTAAGAATTGCATGGCTCTTGGAACTTTGCGCAAGTATGTATCAGATGACCTCATCTTTCATATTGAAAAGTGTACTAAAATCAAAGATGCTTGGGATATGTTTCAGAAATTGTATGGTCAAGTTGATGAAATCAGAGGTTATAAGATTGACAATGAACTCACCAACTTGGATCCCAAGAGTTTTGATACAACCCAAGATTATGTCACCAAAGCAAATGAGCTAAGAGCAAAGCTTAAGGATTGTGGAATTGACAAAAAGGATGCTCAGTTGATATTCAACTTGTTGGACAAGCTTGCACCAGAATATGCAGCATTTGTGTCTAGCTTCCAAACTCATCATTTGCTAGTGGGGAGTTCCTATGTTATGCCTTCATTTGATGCTTTCATAGAAATGTTGATATTGGAACAATCTAAGTTGTTAAACATGGGGTTTCTCAAGTCTTCAAAGTCCAAGGCTTTGGTGGCTAATCAAGGGAATCAAAGAATTCAAGGAAAAGATTCCAACAAGAAGAAGAAGCCAAAGCCACAACAGGAAAAAGGACAATCATCCTCTCCATCACAAGGTGATTTTTCATCCTCTTCCAAGAAGGGGACACCACCTGGATAAACCAAATTGTGCATATTGCAAGAAGTATGGTCATGATGAGCATCGATGCCACACAAAGCAAGTTGATGAGTTAACTAATCTTCTTAAGAAAAATAGCATCAACTTGCCATCCACCTACACAAAGAAGGATTCATCTCCTTCCTCTTCCTCACATTCTAAGGGAAAATGGAAAGCATTTGTGGCTACAATAGGTTCTTCACAGCAATGGATACTTGACTCGGGTGCCTCATATCACATGGGTTCTACAAAGGAGAAGTTCTCTTCATTGGAGCCTTCTAAGGTACCTCACATTTACATAGGTGATGATACAGAAGTAGACATTGAAGGGAAAGGTTCAGTTGACATGGATGATGGAACTTTTGAGAATGTTCTCAATGTTCCTAACTTGTCTACCAACCTTCTCTCTATCTACCAAATCACACAATATGGAAATGGGAAAAAGGTTGAGTTTACACTAGATTCAGTTGTGGTAAAGGAACTTGATGATGATGCCTTGGTAGCATTGGGACAATTCAATGACAACTCAAGGCTTTATTCATTCTCCCACTTTGTGCCAAGTTCACCTTCTAGGGCCTTGCTTACTCATTCAAATTCAGAAAGTAAGCTATGGCATGAGCGGTTTGGTCACCTCAACTACTGCTATCTTCAGCAGCTCAGCACTAAAGACATGGTCACAGGTCTACCTCGAATCAGTTTTCAGAGGGTGCATGTTCAGGTTGTTCCATGGGCAAGCATCCCGAGGAAAATTTTGATAAAGGGAAAGCTTGGAGAGCTTTGGAAGTTCTTCAACTTGTTCACAGCGATGTAGCAGGTCCATTTCCAGCACCTTCATTTAGTAAGGCCCACTATGTCCTCACCTTCATTGATGACTACTCCCACTTCACTTGGGTCTACTTTCTTATTCATAAGAGTGAAGTATTTGACAGATTTCAGGACTTCAAGACTCATGTGGAGAAGCAATCCAGGAAAGTGGTGAAGACTCTTCACACAGATAATGGAAGGGAATATGTGAACAAAAGACTTGAGGATTTTTGTACATTTGAGGGGATTCATCTTTAGCATTCTATCACATACACTCCACAACAGAATGGAGTTGCATAATGCAAGAATAGAACTCTCAAAGAAATTTCTCGTTGTATGATACATGCACGTTCTCTTGATCCCGCCTATTGGGCAGAGGCTATCAATTGTGCCACACACATCCAGAATCGGGTTCCTCACAAAGCTTTGCAAGGTATTACTCCTTTTGAAGCTTGGGCTGGTAGGAAACCGATTGTGAGACATTTCAGAGTCTTTGGGTGTCTAGCATGGGCTTGCATACCTCCACAAAAACGCAAGGCATTGGAACCTCAGAGTCGGCCTTGCATATTTGTTGGATATCTTGAGAGTGTTAAGGCATATAGATTGGTGGATCCTGAGACACATGAGGTGTTTCTTGAGAGGAGTGTTCACTTTGAGGAAAGCTCTCCTAGCTTAGCCTCTCTACCTCCTCCACCTTCCTCCATTGTGGATAGTGATGGTAGTGATTCAGATGATGAGACTCCTTCAACTTCAACTCGTAGGGTTACACCTCCGTAGGGTCCACTTGTAGTTGAGGAGCCTCCTTCTCCACCTCCACCTAGACCTCGTTGGGCTCGACAAACACTTGAGTCCATGGGTTCTCTTGTCGGGGATCCTTCAGATACATAGAGAACTCAATCACAACATCAAGATCTTCCACATGCATTCATTGCTACTGCTTCCGATCCATAGACATTTAGTGAAGCATCAGGGGTTCCTGAGTGGGACCAAGCTATGGAGGAAGAGTATAGTTCCTTGATGAGAAACAACACATGGGATTTTTTCCATCTCCCTAAGGGGAGAAAGATGGTTCGATGTAAGTGGATCTATCGGACCAAGTTTGCAGCGGATGGTAGTGTGGATAAGTATAAGGCTCAGCTTGTTGCGAAAGGTTTCTCTTAGGTTGCAGGTTTTGATTATACTGAGATCTTTGCACTCGTAGCCAAGATGAACTCCATTCGCTTGACACTTTCTATTGCTTCAGCTCATGGTTGGGCTGTACATCAGATGGATGTGAAGAGTGCTTTTCTTCATGGTGATCTTGATAAGGAGATTTATATGGATTAGCCACAGGGTTTCATCCAGGATACTTCCTTGGTTTGCAGACTAAGGAAATCTCTCTATGGCCTTAAGCAGGCCCCCAGGGCTTGGTACACCAAGATGGATTCCTTTCTTCTCTCCACAGAGTTCACTAGGTGTCATTCCGATCCGAATGTCTACATTTTGCAACAGGATGACTCTCACTTGATACTTGTGCTATATGTTGATGATTTGATCATTACAAGGAGTACCAGATCCATCATTAGTAGGGTCAAATCTGCTTTGCATGATAGATTTGCTATGGCTGACTTGGGCCTTTTGCACTACTTTCTCGGGATAGAGATTTCACAGTCACCTTTCAGGATTACACTATCACAGCCCAAGTATGCTCTTGATCTACTTGCACACTTTCATATGGCTGATTGTAAGCCTGCACCAACTCCCTTTCTTTCAAGAGTCAAGCTTGAGGCTTAGTGTTCTTCTCCACTAGTTGATGCCACTTTGTATCGTTAGCTTGTGGGTAGTCTCATCTACTTGACCCATACATACCCTGATATTTTATTTGTAGTTGGCATGGTTTCCTGCTTCATGCAGGAACCACATGAGCTTCATTGGAAAGCTGCCAAACACATCCTTCATTACATCCAAGGTACACATCACTATGGGATTCACTATGCAGTAGGCATAGGACTTCGCTTGGTTGGTTAAACAGACTCCGATTGGGCTGGTGATCTTGATGATCGTAAGTCTACTTCCGGTTACAGTTTTCACCTTGGTTCAAGCCTCATTTGCTGACAGAGAAAGAAGCAACATGCTATTGCTCTCTCTTCGACTGAGGCTGAGTATCGAGGCACTGTTAACGCAGTGACTGAGACCATTTGGCTCCAGCAGATTCTCACAGAGTTTGGGTTCACCACTCCACGGCCGACAGTTCTAAATTGCGACAATCAGAGTGCTATTGCAATCTCGAAGAACCCGGTCTAGCACCAGCAGACCAACACATCGAGATTCATATGCACTATATCTGAGAGCTCATTCAGGAGCAGGTCATTGATTTGCAATATTGTCCTACAATGGAGCAGCTTGCTGACATATTCACCAAACCTTTCACCGAGAGTAAGTTCCAGCAGTTGTGAGCTCTCTTGGGGGTGCAGGATGTGTCATTAGGGGGGGTTAGCTAACTTCTCCTTCTTCTCTTATAGGGGGACTTTTTCCTCTTTGAGGTTTTGTCCTTCTTCTTTGAGAGTCTTTTGTACTTTCATCTCTCTTTTGGGGGGGAGTTTTTTCTCACTGGGTTTTCTCCCTTTCTCTGTTTGTGAGAGATTGCTTTGCATAGTTTTGCTTGCATTTTCATATTGTACATGGGTACCTATCAAGGCCTAGTAGCCGAGACCCATCTTGCATTGTTGACTTGAGTCTTCATTCCCCTAAGTTTCACTTAAGGGGGGGTGTTGGTGTAAATAAATATTCATTATGGATATTATTACACTTTACTTAAGTTAACTTAGGATAATGCATTTCTTCATAGTTTGGATTTGAGACACTTAGGGAAGTGTGCACAAAGGGATAGAGCTTGTAGGAGAAATTCCACCTTTTGTGGTCTTGTTTTGTTGTTACACTCCACATTCGGTGGGTCATCCACCTCTTGTGAAATATTATATTATTTCTCTTACCTACTCCTAGTATTTCTTACCTACCCTTGTTTCTCATTGAGCCACATGTCATGATTGTGTGCTCGT
The DNA here is from genome assembly GCF_030272615.1 of Cryptomeria japonica. Lineage (NCBI taxonomy): Eukaryota > Viridiplantae > Streptophyta > Pinopsida > Cupressales > Cupressaceae > Cryptomeria > Cryptomeria japonica. The sequence goes on along the minus strand of NC_081411.1, from coordinate 69,408,790 downwards.
ACATCCATATGGCCTTGCCTATATAAGAAGGCCTATATTCATTGTATTGGTGAATCCAGTTGATCATTTTCATATTGATGAGAATACAAGTTGTTCTTGTCATTCTTTTGTCTCTATTTTTATACTTTTCATTGTGCCCTTGATCTTGGCAAAATCTCACAAAATCTAATTTGAAATTATAATTAAATTAATGAATACTTATAATTAATAAGGAAATGATTTAATAATAATTGATTGGTTTAAATTTAACCTCCTAATGGATAATGTTGATAGAAATGATGAAGGGAAACCCAAAGGTTAATACTAAGGTAGGCAATGGTGGCCTCATAAGCTTAGGAGATGCAAAGAATGATTGTTATGAGGAGGAAAAGGATGAGTTCTCCTAAATTTCTTGTGGAGGGAATGAAAAATAAACTTTTAAATGTTTGTCTCCTATATAGGCTTGAGAGTTTCTCTTATTGGGAATGTTGTGGAGTGCTACACACTTTGGTTGTGCTTAGGCTTTGGCTTTAGAGTCTTTCTAAGTGATGATGGGGATTGGCTTGCATTTTGAGCCTCCAAAAATTGTTGAAGGAATTTTTTCATCTTCAAGAGAAGGAACTTCTATTTTGGATCTAATGCTCAAGTTAATTTGTAGGCTTTTTAGAATGAATATTATGACAAGATTACTAGATGATTCCTTAGTTATTTTAATAATAATTAATATTTAATAACTTTAAAATTTATTTACATTAAATTCAAATCTATAATTGTATATTTACTAGAACTATTCGTTTACAATAACTTTTTGAAATTTACTCTCATCGATTGTACAATACTTTACCTGTATGGATTCATTAAATATACCTTGATATATTAAGAACTATTTATTGGATAAGCTTTTCTTTTTGGACATTCTTGCCCACTTAACTCATTTTAGCCTAGATAAGGTATGTCTTTGCCTTGATGTAGATTTTTCTCTTACCATTTTAGGGGTTTTCTTTAGTTGAGGATGTGGAGGCAATTGTTGGGGACTAGCAAGGTGGCAAAATAGAAGATGGGTTTCAAGTGACCTAAGCAAGGTTATTTCAAAGGTGAATTTGAGCTATTTGTGTTTTGTTATGTTTATTTCCTCCCTTATTGTTTGAAAGTGTGAAGAAGTCTATGTGCATTCCCTAGTCCTAATTTTGTGTAAAACTTAGGGTCTCAATCTAAAGTGGATGACTCACTTTTATTTCTAGCTCAAGAAGTTCATTGTCCTCCCTATATCATTGAGGGTATTTCTTTATGGATATGTAGTTATAAAGATCTATTGTTTCCTACCTTTTCACTTCTTGATTCTTGGTTTACCAAAACTTTTTCTAGGTTGTAGTCTTTAATAATTTGAAGATTTCATAGTTACATACCAAACAATATTTTTATCTGGAAACTTGGGATTTGATATCTGGAATGGTTCCAACTTGGTAAGTGTGAATGCTTTGATGAGTGGTTTTTTCTTATGCTCCTTTAATTCCCATGAATCCCACTCTAGTGTTCTTGAGGGCAATGCCTCTTTTTTTTCAACACCCATGTTGACCTTCAAAGATTATTAACTGGTTTTGATGTTTCCATAATTGTGTAACTATATGGGTTTGGCTCACATAGCTTCCCTTTGATTATTGTTATGAATGTATCATCCATGTCATTTTTGATATTGTTGGTTAGTTTATTTATATTGATGAGATCGTAAAATCTAGATCTAGGTTTCAGTTTGCTAGATTTTTGTGTTTGTATTGATATTGATTTGAAGTTTGTACACAAAGTGAAGTTGAGCTTTCAAGCTCTAGATTAGGTATTTGGGACTATGAAATCTGATTGGGTGTTTGGGAATATTAAATCTGATTGAGTGTTTGGGAATATGAAATCTTATTTGAGACCCCTTGTCAGTTCCACTTTCATAGTGATAGGATTTCCTCGTATTTTTTTCTATCTATTCATGATTATGTAAACTTCAATGAGGTCATTAAGGATGAATTTCTTCCGTAGTATAATTGTAATATGCAAATTTATTCTAGCAGAAATACTAAGGTAGAAATGTTCTTAGATCCCCCTTGTTAGGTAAGTGGAAGCTTGCAGAGTTGTATGCTTCATTTGTATTTACTTCAATAATTTTTAAAATAATTATTTCTAGCCTTCGTCCTTTATTGAGGACTTGTTTAAATAATAGATTCAAATTGTCTTGAGTGTCTTTTGTTGATCTCTTTTGTGCCATCCATAATTGAGGCCTTCTCTTGGCTCTATGCTCTAATCAAAATCATTGTCTAAATGTTTATGTTTATAACAGACATCAATTTTACACAATCCATGAGAAATTAATAAATTGTTTCCGGATTAGATAGTGTGTGAATTTTTTTTTATTTTTTTTGCATAAACATTTCGGATCACACTCCATGATCCATCATCAGGATGAAAATAGAGAGCATGCAAAAGTGAAAAGATATGATTAGTTTATGTTTATATTTAGTTTCATCTCTCTTATTGTGAGACTTTTGTATTTTGTTTTTTCAGTTTGCTTAAATACTCAATGTTTAAAGGCTGTCATGAATTCCTAATATCATGAACAATATTTTTTAAGTATACTTAGTGTTATAACACTCATCCATAAAAGGATGTTTGTTATCTTAATAATAAAATAGATCCATATGAAAGAAACTAAATACATTTTTTTATTTCAAAAAATTATAAAAGAATGTTTTCTTTGTAACAAATCATATCTTAGTTTTAAAAATTTTAAAAGCTAAAATTAACTTAGATATATTATATAGTCAAAGAACATAGCCATTCATAAAACTTCTAAACTTTACAAAGCTTACTACCATGGTTCGTAGCGGCTACCATACATTGAAAACTGTATGTTTGCAATTTTATCCTGATCATCAAAACTTAAACTAAGAGGTTTTTTTTTTTTAAGTAACACAGATTTTGAAATTTCTACTGCAAATAAAATAATTTAAATCATAATCAGTGAAAGAGAATTCATAATTTTATTATATTAGTACCTTTTGAGATCACTACACTACGATATCATAGATTCTATAGCAGCTGCTATTTCAGGATTTATTAAATAAGGATGTGAGCTAAATTATGTGATGCATATAACAAATTCTATATAAACTATCTATCCTACGAAGAATGAAATTGCTGTAATGTTCAGTCACATCACTGAACTACAATCAAATGTTCTGGCCATAGCTGCCATATCATGCATGTAGTGAGAACTGAATACTAAAAGCCCTTATGGCCTGTAAAGTCCCCAGTCGTGGTTTACAACTGTCTGACCTCCATCCACAACAAGATTATGGCCGCTCACATATTTAGATTCATCACTGGCCAAATAAAGAGCAGCCTCTGCAATATCCTCTGCTTTAAGAATCGTCCCCTTCAAGTTACCTACGCTGCAACCCCACGCCTCCACTTCATCCTTCCCCTTTCCTGCATAGTCCATTATAAGCCCGGTTGCAACAAGAGAAGGAGAAACGCAGTTGACTCTGATGCCATGTTTACCAAGCTCAGCTGCACCATTTTTAGTGAGGCCTATAATTGCATGTTTTGAGGCCGTGTAAGCATAAGCTGTAACGCCACCCATAATCCCCGAAACACTGCCTGTTGAAATAATACACCCTTTTCTGTTGGGTATCATAACGCTGGCTGCATGCTTAATGCCGTGCATTACTCCTTTTACGTTTACATTCATGGTGCGTTCAAATTGCTCCATCTCATACTCTGCAACACTATTTCGATGCCCATCTCCAGTACCAGCGTTATTGAACATAACATCCAGTTTTCCATGCTTTTCCATGGCCAAATCCACTGCTGCTCTCACGTCTTGCTCTTTGCTCACATCACAGTGAATATAGGTTGCGGATTGTGAGAGAGATTCTGCAAGCTTATGACCAGCATCATCTGCGATGTCTGCAATTATGACTTTGGCTCCATGTTTGCTGAAGAGGCGAACAGTGGCTTCTCCAATACCTTGTGCTCCGCCTGTAATAATTGCAACCTTTCCCTGCAATCTGCACATTCAAACTGGACTTCATGATTATCTGCAAACAAGATTAATTGAAATAAGAAGAAAAATATGAACACCGAAGTATTTACCTTTCTTGTAATACAGATGTAGACATAGTTCTTTCTTTTATGAAGTTGAGATGGCGTAAAGCTAGAACAGATAGTTGTCTGATAATTTAGAGAAGACATCAACTATATATAGCAATATGAAAAAAAGAGTAGTTGGAATTATTTATTAGGTGATTCCAAAAAATCTAAATTCAGATGGAACAGTTCGAAATTTTCAAAGAGAATTGAATATGGTAGGTGGATTGTAGATTTTCAGTTACATCAAAATTCTTGGCAGGTTTAAGGGAAATTTTAAAGTAGCGTTTTCATTTATACTTAGAATGATGGTCGGCCGGAAAGATTATGGTTAGTAGTGATGCTCAGTTGGAAAGGTTAACTTTTATATTTGGAGTAATTAAGTAAGTGGATTGCAGATTTTCATTTACATCAAAATTTGAACTTTTAAAGTAGCATTTTCATTTATATTTAGATTGATGGTCAGTGAAAAGGTTTTTTTTAATATTTGGGATGGTTATTTCAAAAGTGAACTTTAAGTCGGCATCTTCATTTATATTTCAAGTGACAGTTATTTAAGGAGAACAATTTATAGAGGTGACGATTAATCTAACATTTCTTATGTGTCAATAAACATTCAAATCAGCTTTTTCATCTATATTTACAGTGATGGTTAGTCCATAAAGTCAATTTTTAGAAGTGCAGTGGTACTCCAACACTTTCCTATAAGAGGAATTGAATTTGGGTTGAGTCTTTAATATGACATGTAGATCTATAATCACGCCAAAACTTATAGATATTATTGAACTTCCAAATCAACATCTTCACCTATAATTAAATTGATTATTTTATAAGATTATTATAATTATGATCCAACATGAACAATAAACATAGAAGCGAACTCATGTTACCTCCATCTATAACTCACTAAGTTTTACAACATTGCACCACATAAACTGGACAACAAATATTTACAAGACTACATTGATAGTTGATAGTTATGAAAATTTCAGCTTAATCATATTAAAAGATTTAAACATCAATTAAGAGTAACACATCACCACATCACCAAGATACATAACCCTTAGAAATTTTAAAATATTGCACCACATAAACTAAGGGTGATGATTTAAAAGGCTACATTGATGATTGAGATGATGAAAATTTCAGCTTAATCATCTTGAAAATAGATTTAAACATCAATCAAAAAGCTAGCCTGAATTTTTTTAGCACGTCCTTTAAAATTACATTGTACTTGCAAAGAAAACTTGTCAAAATAAATAGTATTAGTACTCTCTTGATTTTTGTGTTCTATGCCTTAATTATTACTACCTATGTACCCTATGAAACTAGATATCACTACTAATAACATCATTTTATAGTTGATTAAAAGACAAATATCACTCAAAGAATATTTACATGTGGTATTAGAGATATTGCATTTTATATTAATTAGTTTACTAATATGCACTTGTGTATTTTCTATATTCTTTCTTTTGGAGACACTAATAGTTATTTATATGATTGAAATAAATAGTTTTGTAAGTTATTTTTTATATAATATAATTTTGATATTTTTCATATTATTTATAAATATAATTATTTATTATTATTTTTATATTGATTCTAAAATCTATAGTATTAGTATATATTTGTAATCAAAATCATAAAAAATTTTAAATTTTTATTTTATTTTTTATAATTTATAATAAATTCTCATTGTATCATTTATGATATGAAATATGATGTCAATGAAAGTTATTTTTAGTCATAGTAAAGAAAGAGTCATGAGAGCTTATCTTTAAGAAAATAAAATATATTTGCACTTATAGATTTAAGAATTAAAAGTATTGAGCGAATTAAATAAATATTGAGCTTACACAACTATAATTGGTGAAAAAGAGGGCTCATCGTCATGGATGAAAGAGCCTAACACATAATTGAAATTTTTAATTGGGAAGATTATACCTTATGATTAATAGTGATGGTGATGTATTTGTCTTTAGGGAAGTCCCCCGAGTGTGCAATAACATGATAAAACATAACATAATCCATCATGAAACCATACTTGAAGATAGGTTGTTGTAGCTTGTTGCACCTTATACCCAGATCTACTCTTGAATTAATTGAATTAGAACTCTGGACTTGTGATATTAATAGACATTGCATATGATAAAAGATAACTCTATATATGATTATCAAGGTATTTGTGAGTTTAGGAGAACACATAATGATCAAATTAAAATATTAGGATCAAATCACAAATGACAAAGGTCGACACTCACAGACGTCAATTTAGGCCCCTTTTGGAATGAATCAAGCAGGAAGAACCATAGTGAACTCAAACTATGACATTGGGCACCCTAACCCTCTCAATTAATGAGTAGAGAAGGTGGTGGCAGTATATCATGATCTAGTATCAACATTAGCATATAACAATAGTAGGCTAGTATAAGGACTAAATAGGGTTTAAATGATCCATCATAGTAGGCACACTAAAGTAGAGGCACAATAAGAGTGTGAAATTGTAAAAGGATGTAATTTACTACACTACATTTAGTAGCCACTTTAGCAAGACTATAAACATTAAATTCTCATACTCATGATAAAGTAGATATAAATTGATAGAGAACAATTGAGAGAAAGAAAAACTAGGAATAGAATTTGACTCTAAGCTGAGAGAAGCAATCCCCCAAACTTAGGATCCTATCAATCCACAAAACAAATTCAAATATACACATATGCAAAGAAAAAAACATTAATATTAAAATAAACAAAAGGTTCCAAGTCAACTAGATGATGAGATCTCAATATAAATATTACCTAAAGTACTAGTATCATTCTTAGAATTTTATTGTAAGAGCACAAGGGGACATATAGAAAGAGATAAGAGCGTGCACCAATGTGAGACCGATTCATGGTCTATCAACTAGCAACTTGTATTATGCTAATGATCCACAATGATGGTATTAATTCTATTGCAAACAAGATGTGTTGTATTGGGTGATTCATGTATTGAACAAAACAATCAAATTAGAAAGCCACACTATACAAGCTAATCAATACTTGAGAAATCATACATGATAGCAATGATGATTAGGCAAATAAGTTGTGTTATGTTAGATGACCAATGATTAGGGAGAATAAAAAATGTTTGATAAAGGATTAATATAGCAAGTTATATTATGCTAGAAGATCGGGATGAGTCATATGGATGTCATTGGCTAGCAAGTTGTATTATCCTAGGTAATACAAAGATTATAAATTCTTAAAGGATCAAAATAGTTAGCCTTTCTATTCCAAATGATAAATAAAATATTATATGACATGCAAGCTTCTAGAGATAAATTGATAACTATGCCTCTTAGGGTGTTATGCAACACACCACCACCACTTTGAAGGCACATGAATGAATAAATACAAGAAAAAACAAGTCTTCATATGTTCCCTTAAGATGTCAACATGTTTCTATGTTGATATCTTAAGGAATATAGAGATCTATATCAATGACCAAATGCCTTAAACAACAAGAAGATATCATTTTTCAAAAAATAAATGCATTCCAAGACAGATATCATAAATCTCAATAGAAATTAAGTAGATCAAATGGAGCCATTTTATTAAAATAAAACTTCTTCAAATGCATGGATGTCTAATTAATGATCTAGAATGCAAATATTTCACACTAAATTGAATGTACATGAGGTTGAATCTAGAAACTATGCATGAATGTGTGTATAGAGATCCTTAGTACATTTCCAATGACACAAGAATCACAAAATGTTATGATACCAAATGCAAAAAAAAATATAAAAAAATGTAAAATCAAATCACCAATATTACTCACCAACTTCACTCTAAATTAATAAAATCAAACTTTTTTTAATGATACCTTATTCTAAAAACTTAATATACTAATAAAAAGATATCAAAAAAATAACTTCTTTAGACCTGTAAATTGAGAGTAATAGCAATTTTCTAGTTGAGGGATATTGGTGTTACTAGCATGGGTGCAAATTCAAAGTGGTGTAGGGATAGTGGTCCTACTAGCATGGGTGCAAATTCAAAGTGGTGTAGATTGATTTTAGATAGTCGAATTTTTTTGTCCACTATATGTGCTTTAGTGTAGAACTACCAAGGAAGTGGAAATCATGAAGGTGAAAATGGTAACACCACTTTCTAGGATTATCGCCTATGGGTTGCGCATAGCCAACCATAACACCTTTCTTGTTATTGGGCATCTATATTTTCCATTGAATCATCCTACCCAAATTTTAATGGAAAATCCCTAAAATCATATCGATGGTACTTGAATGACACTGACTAATTTAGGTAGAGTACAAAGACTATAAATAGTACTATATATGTTACCGAATAATTTGAATACAATATAGACTAGTATGATTAGTATGTATCTATACTATTTAGATTCTTTACGATTGAACATATGAGATTCTATGCACCTTTTTTAAAAAATTTAGATCTTTAAACTCAATTTATATCATGCATTCTAAAATATAGATTTCTATATATGAAAATGGATATTTTTAGGGTCTTTAAGACTCAATGATGAGACCTATTTCACTCTAGAGTGCACTTGAAAAAACCTCCTACCTTGTGATCTTTGATTTCAAGAATTATATTATAGATATAAACCTCTAATACCATGGTGGAGTCACTAATTGACTCAATTTCTAAGGACCACCTATTAAATCCAAATTTTCTTTCTACAAGAGAAATACATGCTTGATTATGGTGTCAAATGAATTATGATCAATTGATAAAAAGATACAATCAAAATGTACATAGTTTTCAATCTGGTGTGCATAAGATTGGGAGATATTATTTACTAAGATGTTGAAAAGCATCTTAATCTTATACCATGTGATGACTATGGATAAGATAATATGTGTTTTACAGACTTCTAGAAATATTCTTAACTTTAGGAGTAAACATAACATGTGAAAATGAATGAATAGGATCTAACTAATGGTTAGTTAGATAATATGTCTTGTTCACCCTATAAAGGAGAACTTAGATTGACAATAGCCTTGTTTACACCAAAAAAGTTAGTATAAATTTGATTATGTATCAACACTTAACAAATATTCACATCACCTCTATGGTTGCAATTGCCTAAAAGATATAACTTAACTCAAAATAAACCCGAAACAAAAGATAAAATTACTGAACACACATCTTTCATCATTACACATAATATGACTCATTTTTACTTTTCCAAACAAAAACAAATAAATACATACATTTCTTAAATTGTACAGCTAAGAAATTAAAAAATAAAAACATTTTAAAAAGTTTACAATTTATTTTTAAAATATTATTTTCTATCTTATAATCTATTTAATTGATATGATAAGAATCTTTTAAGAAAAGACGAAAGAAATATATTTAACTTCTCTTCTAGAATTTTCTCTCTCCAATACTTTTCACCTATTTCTAACTAGAGATTTCAGCCTTACAAAACGTGGGGTGGTTGCAAAGCGTTTTCCACAAGGGCTATTAAAATGCCATATCAACGTAAACCTACAATATGGGGCAACTCAACATCATAATAAAGCTAGATGTGACTTTCAGGTGAAAATTCAAATGGAAGCAGCGACCTGCGATAGCTAGCTTACACAAAAACATCTTTCCTCAATTGACTTTAATACCTGCATCCAAGAATGTGTGTTACGAACGCCTAAAAATTGAAAGCAGTGAACGAGTTGGGCGGTCACAGTTGAAAAATTTGGGTAGGAAAAATGACCGTTGAAAAATTTGGGTAGGAAAAATGTTCTTTCTTCTTGACCATATAGAGTGAAAGAGTTTGGCGCTCACAGTTGAAAAGTTTATTGTTTGCCAGACTTTCTTTCCTCACTCAACCGACTGCAAGCACTTTGGCATAGGAAAACAGTCATGAAAAGCGGCGGTTCATAATGTTAATCAGAAAAACATCGGTTTCATTGTTGTTGTTAGAGAACAATCCCGATCAAGAAATCATAATCAATTTAGTCGTACCTACCAGTATAACACAGATTCGGAGCATCTCACTTGTAATACTCGTCTGAAAAAGATGAGTTCCCTTGCTGTGTTTAGGCTATTCCACTCACTAGATCGCAGATATTGTAGTTGCAACTGATAATAATACATATTGAAACCCATTGAAAATAGTAGCATTTACATTTGGGTGGTGGTTTAATAGTATATCAAGTTATTTGATGTTTCATGGGATTTTAGCTGTATTATTTTGAAATATTATTATTATTATTATTATTAATTTTCAGTCTATGAATAGTGATTCATAAAATATTTATTCAAACTATGAGAATTTTCTTTGTTATTGAGTGAACCTATTAGGTGTTCATTATAATTAAATATAGATATATATTTTGTTTTGGAAAAATGTATATATTAATTAAAGAAATAATGTACAATAGAGATATCTTTAAAAAGAAACAATCATGAAAGGGCAATTTAGAATTGAATACATCTGAAACAAAGATTTATAATGAGGAGCATAACAACATGAAATGTTGAAGTGAAATAATATAAGTACAATTTTCATTTCATAACAAGATCGGTATCACTTCTCTCAAAGAGTATCTAGAACATGCTTCTTCAGAATGAAATTCATGGTTGTGAGTAGTGATCCATAGTGATCTTTACCTATACAAAATCAGCTTTAACTTGAATTCTATGCACCTAAATATTATTTCCTCACCACAAGATAGCTAGTCCTCCCAAAGCACCCAGAGAAGGAGAAGTGATGAATTTCCATTTCTTCCACATACGGGATGGTTGGGAATTCTCTCCTTCTAAAAATTTAGTCTCCTGCAATATAACCAAGTTCACCCCTAAAGACTCTAGCTGAGACTTGATAAGGCATCTATTGTTAGGTGCATTTAATACCCTAACATTCCATGTAATAATTCTAACGACTTTGTGGAGGACAACAAGTTCTCCACTGTCTCATTTTATAATCCAATGTTGTTTGAATCTTTGCTTTGGTTTCTTCCTTCATTTTTTTACTTTTTTTAGGTTATAGCTCCAGTACCTTTAAAATTTTTAGGAGGTCCCTTCATGTTTAAAGATAAAGGCATTTTATGAATAGCAAAATTGAATTAGATTTTTGAATCAGGATCTTCCAAATAAATTTTAATCTAAACCTCTTCTAGATTTTAAATAGAGCACCTGTAATCTAAACTTTGGACAATATGTTCCTATTTATCATATTTCACCTCATCTTCAAACACCTTTTCTCCAATCCCATCTTCATTGGCCACTGAATTTTCTATTTCTACTAGTTTCTATTTGCATGCCTTAAAACAAGATTTCCTCCACAATATTTTCAAAATCTCCTGCTAAAAAGGGATCTTTGAAATCTAAAAGAAAAAGACTGATTGCCTCTCTAGAATATCCTAACAAGATATACCTCTTCTAAAGAACATTACTTTGTAGGAAGATAGTTTGAGGCTTAGAATTTATCAAAGAGGTGGTCCCTAATTTATGATAAGTAGAACCTTTGAAAATGGAGCCCAATGTACTCAATTCAACTGATAGTAGAGGGGATGTGTGACTTGAGGTAGTGAGGGATGAAAGAGAGATATATTACCAAAATGACGGTTTTTAAGATTTGAAATCTCAATCATTCTTTGTTTTTTACAAAATCCTAGATCCCTTGGCTAGTTATTTATGCTCTATTATTTATTAAAAAATAGTTTCAAAGACCAGTTTTGCATCTCGGAGAAGGTCAAGGTCTTCCCTGTTTCATGGGCCTTAAATTGATTTTCCAACATTTTGACCATATCAATAAAAGATGAATGAGATAGTACTAGATCATGTAAAGAACAAGCCAAAAGAGATGTATCATATGTTTTCTTCTTAGGTTCAATCCACCATAATTAACTTATTTTTGAAAAAGAATATAATCTTTGTTCTGGGCTAGTGAACATGAATTTTAAGTAGAAATCAAATCCTCACACACCTTGATATCTTCTTGTCTCATAGCCTAACAATATGAAGTGAAATGTCCAAATTTATGAATGTCATTATCAACAACTACTGGGTCATCTATAATTATTTTTTGAGATCATAAACCAAATTTGAATTTAATAATTTTTTTTTTGAAAATGGTTTCTTCAAGTCCAACAAAATGCAAAACTAAATGGGTAGTTCTATATATTCAAAGGTTTTGATATCATGCTTCAAAAAATGCCCATTTTCTTAGCTAAAATTTATACTACTTTCATATCTCGATATTTCAGAATAAGAGAGGGCAGTTAGGGCAGTTAGATCCAGAATGGGGTAAAGTTCAGTGAAGCCAAGAGAATATCAAAATTAGGAATCTCTATCAGTCTTATTAAAGAAAATAAAAATAATAAACTCTCCCCAAAATCAATAAAATATACTTGAAGAACCTGTAGTACTCTTCCTCGTTTGAACTTATAAGACTCATATTTTATTATTGTTTACTTTCAGTGGATACATTACCATGATGTGTTAATCAGACTTATATGACACTATTTCATGCTTTATCTAGATATGAGATGCATAATTTATTTTCAGTATTTCAATACTTGTGATTTATGGCATTTTATGGATTATTGCTATGTACTGACACTTTACTTTATCTATGCAATGTGAAATTATATGTTGTGTGTCTGCAAGTGTATTGGATGCAAGGGAACGATTTTCCTTCACTCATTTCAGTGAGACAGGGAACGTCGTGATTCTCCTTCATTGTTGTGTATGTCGTGTTTTTAATATTGTATAGATGCATGTGTGGTTCGGTGATGCAGGATATTGCAGGTACAAGTACCAGGTAGCTACGGGTTATCGTCTCCACTTGGTTGCATAGGTTTGAGTGTGCCTTATATTGTCCGATGGAAGTGGAGGAGGTAGTAGTTGACCCTATTTTTACTCAATTACACTCGTGTGAGTGTCATTAGTTGGTCTTCCTATCAGTTTGCTCGGCCTTCATATTTTGTCGTTTGATCTTTTTATGAGTATTTACTTGAGGTTTGTTCAGTTTGTGTGTTTTAGTGTATTTAATTAATTAATTAAATTTATGGAGCTATCTCATAGTTGGTATTTTTGAATTATGGATTTAATGCATCGAGATTATAAATTTAATTAATTAAAATATAATTATTATATTAAGTTGCAAGCTACATGATATTGGAAATATATTTTATTTAAATTTTAGTGAAAAATAAATTAGATTAATTTCATTTATTGTTTCCTAGAATTTAAAAAAAATAAAAGAATAAAAGAATGAATAAATAAATAAAAGAATAAAAGAATAAATAAATAAATGAATAAAAAAATTAATTAGAATTGAAGTATTTCTTTAATTTCTTTATTTAGAAAATTAATTAATTTGCATGAGAAAAGAAAAGAAAGAAAAATGATTTTTAATTATTGCATATTAACTTATCCTTTGTTAGAAAATTAGAAAAGAAAATAAAATTGCTTTTATTACTAAATTTAGGTATTTGGGAAAAATATATTCAACCTATAACATTAGTTTAAAAAGGGTAATAGGTCTTTATTTTAGAGAGACACGGGAAACAAGTCAGGGATTTAGGTGAATAGAAATTTATTTTGAAACTTGTTAAAGGATTGGTTCTCTTCTACAAATTTCTTCTAGGAAAGCTATACCAGGTTGGGTGGCTTCATTTGATTGTTTGTTTTAAAGAAAATATTTTATTCATTTCTTCTTTTTGAATGATGTGTGTGTTAAGATGTTTGTCAAATCTAAAATTTTGTCTGATTATTTCTTGTTCTTGGCTAAAGTCCATTCCTGAAGTTAATTTTTGGTTTATGGAAAGAAGTTATTTTCTAGGTGTTTTTAGATTAAAATTTTTAGAAGATTTGGAAAAGTTATTATGGCAAATTTTGCCAAGATTTTTATTGTGCATGGAAATTGCAAGATTTGGAAGGAATGAGATTTACCAGAGAAATCATTCCCTCTTGTTTGATTTTTGTTTCGATAGTTAGCTATGGTAGTCCTTTTTAATATTTGTGTATCTCTATGGAATTATTTAGTTATTTTAGAAATAAATTTAATCATTAATTAAATTTGTTGTTTTATTAAAAGTTAAGGGAAATTGTTTTATTATATTATTTTGGAGAAATTATGTATTAATTAATTTCCCTATTAATAAATTTGATTGGAAATAAATTTTGGTTGAAAATAGAATTTACTGGTTTTTAGGTTATTGTATGTTAAAAAAAAATAAAAAATTAAATTAATAATAAAAAATAAAAAGTAAAAAAAACAAATAAAATAATAATAATAATAATAATAATATTGATCATTGGAGTTTTTGTTTTAGATGAATGGCATGTGTGCGGGGGTGTCTGAGTAGTCGAGCTAGGGTTTCATGGCCCTAGCTCGAGTGCGGGGTGTTTGTAGGTACAGCGGGGAAGGGATTTGCAAGGGGTTGGGGGAGCTCAGCGGCTGCGGGGGTAGTGCTGGGTGAGGTGGGTGTTGCGGGGGTTTTGGGGGGTGGGGCTTTAGCTACACGAGGACAGGGCTAAGGCTGTGCAGGGGTGGGATTTTGGGTTGCTGCGATTCTCTTCCCGTGGGTCAGGGGGTGTCGCCAGGCCCTCCTTTCGGTGGTGTGGGAGGGGGGGTGCCTTGGGAGCCATGCTTCCTTGGGTGGCCCCTTTGGGGTGGGGGTGCTTGGTCCTCATATTTTATTTTTGTTGTTTTGATGTTGACTCTTGGTGGTGAGGCTTCGTTGGATGCATCAGCTATGAATTTTCGGGTTGCGGTGGGCTCAAAACCCCCACTTTAGAGTATGAAGACTTTTAACAATAATCTCTTTTCATCTAATTCTGGGAATGGGAGTGCTAGGAGTTCTCGCATTATGAAGATTAATGGATGTTTGTAGAGATGGAGTGAGAGGCTGAAGTTGGTCATTCCTCCTAAGATGATAGCTGAAGACATTGATTATTTTTCAAAACACTCCCTTTATTGCAAGTTTTTGGGAATGAGGGTGTCCTTGCAGTTTTTGGAAAACTGGGCGCAGAGGACTTGGGTACTGGAAGGGGAAATGGAGATTAAGCTGTTGGCAAATACCTATTTCCTGGTTACTTTCAACTGCATGAAAGATCGCCATAGGGTATTTGAGGGCGGCCTGTATTTTTACAACCAAGTGGGTTTGTTCATCAAACCTTAGCATGCAAGGTTTAATCCTTCTAAGGAGCTCCCAAATAGGGTTCGAGTGTGGGTTCGGCCACCACATTTTCCTGTGGAATTCTGTCGAGAGGATGTGCTACGGATGCTTGCTGCTTTGTTAGGGAGGCCAATGGGATCTTCAACACAAACCCTAGGGAGAAATGTAGTGACCTTCGCGCGCATTTGTGTTGAAATTGATCTTAGTAAACTATTGCTAGATACTATAGATATGTGCGCAGGTTCTTATTCTTGGGTTCCGTAGTTAGATTCTGAGACTCTACCATTTTGGTGTCGTTTGTGTCATGAGTATGGTCATTTATAACATAAATGTCCTAGATATAAACCGGTGGTGCACCAATCTTAGCAGTCGGACCCGAGCCCAGATAGGGCTGAGAAAGGGAAAGTTGCCATGTTGGTCAAGGTTGAGGGTACCAATGGTTATATTGTAGTTAAGACAAAGAACAAGAACCGAGGACAAAAGAGGCCCTTACAGGAGAGATAGGGGGAGGATTCTTTCAACAGATTCGAGGTCCTGGATGATCTTAGCCACTAGGAATTTAATCTGGGGTTTATCCCTCTAGATCAAGGTGCATCAAGGGGGGTACTAGAAAGTGTAATTGAGGACTCTACTAAGGCCCTGGTACTAGCTGGAAGCCAACAGATGGAGATGGATCAGCCTGTAGGGGTCTAGCTGGAACCCACGCATGGTTTGGAGGAGAATTTGGTTGAGGGGAAGGGTTCTCCAATAGCTTTGAAATTGGACTCGATTGGGGTGAAAAGTAATAAGTCCTCCGCCCTCCTGGGTCTGCATTAGAAAGATATTAAGAAAAGTGCTTCAAAGAAGAGCTCAAAGGCTGGCAGAAAGAAGGATCTGGATAAGATCAAATTCATGGGGGAGAACTTGGTTGAGTCAGGGTCAATAAAGACTTTGGATTCACATTTTTCCAATCTCCCTAAATGATTGTTCTTTCATGGAATCTGAGGGGCTTGAACAATGGCCCTAGACAAAAAGTTGTTTGAGATTTGATTAGGAATCATTCACCAGATGTCCTTTTTTTACAATAAACTAAACTCTCAGTGGAGAGTATGATTGGTCTAGTGCCAAAGCTATGGGGGAGAGGTGAGTGTCAGTGTGTTGGGGCAGCTAGATCCTTTGGAGGGGTGGCATGTCTTTGGAACCCTTCAAGATTTCACCCGGTCTGGTGGGTTGCATCCAGATCTTCTTTATCTGGGGTCCTCTCTAGTCTTGAGACTGGGGAACCCATCTTATTTTCTAACATCTATGCCCCTATAGATTTTTAGGGTAA
Source organism: Cryptomeria japonica (assembly GCF_030272615.1). NCBI lineage: Eukaryota > Viridiplantae > Streptophyta > Pinopsida > Cupressales > Cupressaceae > Cryptomeria > Cryptomeria japonica. The sequence goes on along the minus strand of NC_081411.1, from coordinate 69,392,209 downwards.
GCAAAACCTTTGGTCGCATATTTCTTGTATGCAAAGGCTGGCCCTTTTTCATCCTTGGATTATGGCAGGTGACTTCAATGCCATCCTTGAGTTGAGTGAGAAGAAAGGGGGTTTCATGCGATTGGAACCTTCTTTTGTATTGTTCAAGGATAATATATCCTTGTTGCAGCTTGTTGACATTAAACCTAGCAATGGTTTGTTCAGTTGGAACAATAGGAGGATGGGATAGTATTGGATTGCAGAGAGGCTGGACCATTTCCTGGTCTCTAGTTTCTAGATTGGTGGAGGGTGGTCCACAAGTTCTGAGATTCTCGACTAGAGAGGGTCAGATCACTCGCCCATCAAGCTGGTTTCTTCTTCAGCTCGAGTAACTCACTCTCCTTCTTTCAAATTCCAACTTATGTGGCTTTGGGATCCTTCCCTATAGGCACTTGTTGCGGAGTAGTGTAGGAGGGGGAAGCCACCCTTTGGCACTACCATGTACTCTTTTGCCAAGCAGTTAAAATTTGTTAAGTATCAGCTTAAGTAGTGGAACCGCCAGGGCTTCGGGAATATTTTTCTTGCGAAGAATGCTGCTCAACTGGTGTTGAATGGGATCACCAGCAAAATCAGAGAGAAAGGCATGTTTGAGGAGCTGCTTAGGGACGGGAAAAGGGCTATCAAGGTGGTTGAGGAATGGGAGCTTCGAGAAGAAATATACTGGAAGCAGAGAGCTCGCATTGATTTGCTAAAGGAGGGGGACAAGAACACTGCTTTCCTCTTCAACTCAGTGAAAGCAAGAAGGCATGGTAACTCTATCCCTGTTCTGGTCAATGATAAAGGTGAGTAGTGTTTATCCTTGCAGGAGATCTCTAGGGAGTCGTTACAGTTCTTTTAGGCCCAATTTAGGGAGGACCCCCCGGGGGATTCGGTGGCAGAGAATCAGGTTATTGATTGTATTCCATCTCTGGTCACGGGAGAGATAAATGAGCATCTTTTGTGTCCTATTTTATTGGATGAGCTGGAAAGGATTATCTTTCACATGAGGAAACGAAAAGCTCCTGGCCCAGATGGGTTCCTGGTGGAATTCTTTCAAGAGTTTTGGGATATTATCAAACTCGATTTATTGGATGTTGTCCAGGAGTCCCAGAGGAACAAACAGATGCTTAGGGTGTTGAATGCGACTTTCATTTCTCTTATCCCTAAGTGTGAAGGGGTCGACCGGTTAAGACAAATCTGCCCTATCTCTCTCTACAATGTGGTTTATAAGATCATCTCTAAGCTGATAGCGGATAGATTAAAGAAGTGCTTGGGGAATGTCATCTCTGAGGAGCAAAGCGGTTTTGTGGAAGGTCGCCAAATTCTGGATGGTGTGGTCATTGGTACGGAGACCATTCATTCTATGGCTTCATCCAAAGAAAAAGCTGTGTTTATCAAGCTGGATATGGCTAAGGCATACGATAGAGTCCGGTGGTCCTTCCTTCAGAAGATCTTCAGGGCCTTTGGTTTTGCTGACGAGTGGGTCTAGTTATGAGTTGTGTTACAACTACTTCTTTCTTAGTGCTTATTAATGGAGACCATCAAAGTTTACTTTAGTGGCGAATATTCGCTAGTGGAAAATTTTTCACGTCGGCCATGTTGGAAATGGCGAATATTTTGTACCGTTTGGGGGTGGCCATGTCGCCAAAACATTATCAATTTCCGTCAAAGTCATGGCCCAATCACCATATGTTTTATGCAAATAAATGTTTCTATGCGATGATTTCGCCAATACAATATATGGTGGACACACGATAAATTTAATTGTTTTGCCTACACTCTCCGAGGTTGCCTTAATAGATGACCTTAATTCGCTTATAGGCATGTGAAGATTTGTTAGCTAGGGGGACCCAATTCGCCTGATATCTTGTCGACACGTGTCTCCATTCACCCCAACTTTCACCAACTATATTGTATTCGGCTATTATTTGGACGACCTATAATCACCTCAAAAATTACATAAGTCATATTTGGACGACCTATAATCACCTCGAAAATTACATAAGTCATGTTATAGTTACGCAGGATTCGCCAAATATTTGTATACCATATAAAATTCCCACAGAATTCGCCATATAAGGATTTGTATAAATACATCCAAAGATCAGATCTATCTCAACACAATCTGGAGGGTTCTAGGCTCCGAATTCTAATCAATAGCGAAGTTTCATACCAAGGAAAATCATTGTTGTCGAGTTGTTGACTATATTGGTGACTACTAGTGATATAAAGCCTAAAGGTGAGCGATCATATTTTTGAAGTGGTATATTATACATTATAGCCTATTATTGCTTCTTCAGCAAATTGATATTTTTTTGGCAACCTTTATTTCATTGGAGATGTCGAACAAGAAGAGGGGTAGGAAACCTGAATGTGGGGAAGGCCCAGAGAGGCCAACAAAAATTAGAACGTTGTCTTCGTACTTTGGCATTGGATGTGAAAATCAAGAAGGTACATCATCACAAGTACAAGTACAAAATTATCTTCGTACTTTGGCATTGAAGACGATGGCTAACCTGATATCTCAGATCAAGATGATCTTGAAGAAGATTATCTGATAGATACCCAAGTTAGCCGAAATGATATAATCGACTTGGGTGATATTGCCATTGATGATAATGCATGGAAGGGGAAAAAAAACCATATCAAAAAAGGGTGAACCACAATCAAAAAAGGATCGGGAGTGGGATATGTCAGTGAGGAATTTTTAAATTAATTGGGCATCAAAGTATCCATTCATTGAACCAGTCGAGAATCCAATTGAAGGTGAGCCTCCAATAAAATGTAGGTGTAAGATTTGCACTTGGAAACATAACAAGGAAATTAGGTTGCAGCTAAAATTTGACACCATAGAAAAGCATATGGGTAAAGTTTATGAAAAACAAATGATAGACGGGGTTGAAAAATCAGTGACAAGATGGAAAACAAAGGATGAATGTAAGCATGTGAGGAATGCCGAAGAGTATTATTTTCATGAGAAATTACAGACGAAGCTTGCTGAAGTTAAAGGTTCTATTGAAGTTGTTTTTGGAAAAGCAATGCAAATAGAACAACTGGGAAAAGTTGTTCAGTTAAGCGTTGTTTTTCATAGTTTGAGGAGAGGGTGTGCTATGATAGATTTCCCATCAATTAGTGGTTTATTACACTTCTTGAAAGTTCCTAACTATCCTAATAGACACTGGTCAGAAAAATAGTGGATGGGAATGGGCAAGTTGTCTTGCTGAGGTTGAAAAAGATGTATAGGAAAAAATAAGATTGTCAAACTTCATTGCATTTTCTTTAGATGAAGTTACCACAATAGACAATACTTCATGGGTATGCATGCATGTTTATACTGTAGAGAATCATACCCGCCAACCTCATCTACTATCTGTTGCTAAAATGAAGGAGAGTGCGACAGCGGAAAATTTATTTCAACTAGTAAAGAGAAGTTTAATTGAATATGGAGGTATGGATGACATGACGGTAGCCAAAAAATTGGTTTGTGTTGGAGAAGATGGAGCTTCAGTAATGCAAGGTCACAGGAATGAACTTTGTACAAAGATTGAAACTTCATTTGCACCATACATTACTACAATTCACTGCATGGCTCATAGAATGAATCTAGCTTTTGGAATTGTGAGCAAGTTTGCTTCGGTTAAAAAAATTGAAATTTTAATCAGAGAGCTCTACTCACACTTTTTTCGAAGTCCCAAGTGATTTATGGAATTTCAAATTTTTGCTGATGGATTAACTGATGGGAACAAGCTTCTCAAGGATAATGATACCAGATGGATCTCTTTGGATGGTCCAACGCATCGAGTGTTTTCAGAATATCCATCCTTGATTGGACTATTTCACACAACTCGTGACGAATCAGATCAACCAAAATTTCCTGAACTTCTTGGCAGGTTAAATAATTTAGAGACACTCTTAACTTTAGCAGCTCTTCTACCCATGCTAGAGGAAATGAGGAATATTATGAAGGCTGCCCAAAAAAGAGCTTTGTATATTGTAGAATATGCTACGCTGCATAAGATGACATGCCTGACCCTCGACAATCTCTATCGAAATCAACCAACACTATGTAATGAAAAATTTGTTATGCGGCGGACACTCACAGATTTGAACAATCCTGATAACTTTTTACAAATCGGTGCAGATGGTGAGGTAAGTGCCAATGTACGGGGAGTTGAGATACCAATGCACTTCTATGCCATGGTCGAACCCAAGGAACCAGGAAAGCGCCCCAAGAAGAAACTAGCAAGAGTTACAAAGGAAGATTTCGACAAGATTGTTGAGACTGTAACTACTTCTGTGAAGAAAATTTCATATGATCTTTCCTCACAAATTAGAAGCAGATTCCCTCCTGACAACCTACTCGAAGCCATGTCTATTATGTTTCATCATTATTGGAGCCTCAACAGTGCATCCGATTTTCAAAGTAAGCTACTAACTTTGGTAAAACAATTTTACATATCTAGAGAATTTAATGGAGTAACTATAAATGGAATATTAGATGAAACTCATCTTCGAGAGCAATCAGCTCATTTTGCATACACTATGAAAGAACAATATGCCAAAATGGATAACCCCCGCGAAGAGGGATCAGTAACAAGGGTTTGGAAATATATAGCTGAGAACAAATCCTTGCGTGATTCAATGCCAGAATATGTGAAGCTTGCTGATTTATGTCTTCCCATGATATTGGGTTCGGTGGAAGATGAGAGAGTTTTTAGTGCTTTGGGGTTCCTAAAATCAAAGCTAAGAAATAAACTAGACAAAAATCTAGAAAATTGCTTGAGGCTCTATACATCTAGGTATGATGTCCATACTTTTCCTTACGATAGGGCACTGCAAATCTGGAGGTCCAAATGTGAAAGAAGAGGCTTGAGCAACACTTCAAACCAAAGTTCCAGTGGGAGTACTGGAGCTACTGGTAGCATTGAGATGCAGTTCGGCGAAGATATGCAGACTCAGACTTAGAGTGAAGAAACCACAGAAGGGAATCAAGAAAGCACTGAATTTGATGAAGATGAATGGCAACTATAAGAGATTGGTATTTATTAATCTTATTACTGTATCTCATCATTCATATTACAAAAGCATATTACTTTTTGCAATTAGAATTTAATATTGATTTGTAATTATATTTTTCAAATTTCTATTTCTAGATTTAAAATAGCATAATAAAAAAAAAACCATAATGTGTTTATTGATACAGAGATGTTTATTGTTTATTTATACATGTTTGAGTCTCAAATCTATGTGATACATTTCAGAACCATATGATACAATTCATTCAATAGTAATACACATGTCGAGAACTTAGATTTTCATTAATTCTTTCAAAATATAGCCATTTGATACAATTCATTCATAGTAATACACCAAATTCCAATATGTGTGATTCTCCATACCAATTGCAAAAGTGAATACAAAGTTTCAGAACCCTTTGCAAATGACCCTGAATTCCCTTTTATAAAAACAAGAGAGCAACAACAACTCCTGTGTGATTCTCCAATGTCCATGCAAAAGTGAATACAAAGTTTCAGAAGTAGAACCCTTTGCCAAATTGCAAATGACCCTGAATTCCCTTTTATAGAAACAAGGGAGCAACAACAGCTTCAGGTTGAATTGCAAGTTTGCAACATGTGAAGATCGAACATCAAAATCACAAACTCAGCACATATTTATATGGCCATCACAGGCCATATTAGCAATTTAACATCTGCTACATGTTTGATGTCTCCTGTTCAAAAAATAGAGTTCAAAATTAAATATTAATTCACGCCATGACAAATTAAACATAGATAATAGCAGTTCCTAAAACCTACTAATCAAAAATAGAGAAATGCATAAATGTTAAAGCAAGGGAGAATTTGAGAATACAAATTTACTGGCTGAAGTTTTGCACTATGCATCATAGAATCATAGGCTGGATTAGCAAAATAGCAATAGCGAGTGTTGTTTTTTTCCTATTCATAAAATAGATTCATAGGCTGGATTAGGAAAATAGCATTAGCCAATGCATCATAGATTCATAGGTTGGATTAGCAAAATAGCAAATAGAAAAAACATAAAACCTTGAAATTAAGAATAAAAGAAGAAAATTATGCAATACATACTATGATTCTTAAGAATTCTGTGCCAGTTTTTGTAGGGTGCTCCACTCTTCGTCTGATGGAAGGTCAATATTCTATAAATTATGGAAAGTCAACTCCAACTTCGTCAACATTCCATATTTATAAGATTTACTTGACATCACTGTTTCATCCAATACCGTATTTAGAGTTGTAAATGGTTGGATGAATTCCAGAAAGCTTTTGGGAGTTGTGTCCTTTGGAAGCAAGTCTAAATCAGACTTGTCCTTTGGAAGCAAGTCTAAATTAGACTTCATTTTAATCTCCATGATTTTTTTGTAAGCTTCTTCTCCATTGAATTTATTTGATGTGTCAACAGGGTTAGGTAAAACAAGTTTAATCAAATTATTTTTCATTTCTTGCAGCTTCACTATCTTTTTTCCACAACTGTCCATAACTTCTGATGTTTCCCTTAGCTTCTGGAATTTTTGAATGATAGATGATGTCTTAACTATGGCATCAATGTGGCTCTTAATTCCCTTGGATGCCAAGTAGCTATCATTGGAACTGTAGATTACTTTCAGAATCTTTTTTGCCATTTCCTCTTTTGAATAAACATGTGTGCTCTTCTCATAGTGCCCTTTGAATTTTATAAAAAATTGTCTCATACTTTTAGTCAATTGAAACCATTCACACAACTTCTCACTACTCTGCATTACTCACCACCAAATGTTTTCTTGTATATACTTCATTGTATTTTTCATATTATCTTTCAATCTATCCTCCAAAGTTTTTATTTTATCATTTGCATTGTGTAGGTCTTCTTTCATTTGTGCACATTTTTTTCTTTCTTCCTCTACTTCCTCTTGCAAATGTTTTTCTTTTTCCTTCCCATGATCCAATAGGTCCTATAACTTTCTCATTTCTGCGGGAGCAGACTCATAACTTTTGTATAATTTTTGAAAGCTGGCTTTTTCCTCAACAATTTTTTTACTGCTTTTAGCCAGTTTTTCAGTCAGGTCCTTCAATTCTGCATCCTTCTTCTCCTGCTTTGCAATTTCTACTGCAGAGCCCGAATTTTAATCCTTTTCTATAAATCATTGCACTTGCTATCTGCAGCTTTCCTCCTTGATTTTTCATTTTCCAGGTCTGCCTGTAACTTTTCTATTTGTTTCTCTAGTTTATTTTTATCTCTCTCCACCTTTAGCAGTGAAGTGTAGACCACTTCGTTAGTCCTTTTTGACACACTAATTTTTTCCACATTATGTACTTTGGAAAAATCCATTTGGAGGGTGCTAAATTGAAATTGAGAGGGATCTATCTGACTATGTGGTGTATTTTTATCTTTAGATGTGTCCGGGGGCATTACAACCATGAACTCCATCATATCTTTCTATGGGTCATATGTTGGAAATACCCTGTTCCTTGCAGGTTGTTCATTTACAACTTCAGACACGGAATTCTTATGAAATGCTTTCTTTTTTTCTTTATTTTCTTTTGTTGTGTGTTCATATTTTTCATAGTAATCACGAAATTCAAAATTTGGGCTTGCTAAAGCAATTGAATGTTTGAAAGGTGACATAGGAATACCATAGGCTCCAGTTCCACTTATTCCTGTTGTTTTAACTAATGCTTGACCATGATTACTAACAACAGTTCCTGATTCTATCTCACTCCCACTGACACTTTCATGTGAGGTTTTCATAGTCTTTTGAGGTGTGTGATCTAAAGTTGCAAATGATTGATTTGTAGTATCAATGGCACTTGATATAGGATTCTCAATAGTATGAGATTGAGTATCTACCTCTAGTGGCCTCTTGCGAGAGATATTTTGTTGTTGCCCTTGTCCAACACCAAGACAACTAGTATCAGTAGTAGACCCCATGCCAACCGCACCAATCACAGGAGCACTTGACTGAACAATAATAGGAATACTATCCCCAAATTCCCCACCAGTGGAAGTGGCACTTGATTCACCACCAATGGGAATACCATGATGTGGTGGTGGTTGTGGATTTGAACCTGAAACAAATGAAGGTGGACCCTGAGGGTAATGAATAGTACCTATCCATGATGAATCTGAAGAATCAAGTCCAATGACTGGTTTATAAGGACCTTTTGATTTTGATTGTGATGGAAGTTGTACCTAAAGTGGATACCAAATGCCATCTCCTCTGGCACCTAGACCACCACCTTCAAAACCCATTTTTTCCACAAGGTTTGCCCCTTTGCTATATTTTTCTTTCATGGACTCACTGACTCCACTTGATATTTTTGGGACTGTAGTAGTTGTTGGAGGGGGCTCAATGGCAACCTCATGCTCATCATCATCACCTTCAGTCCCACCATGCTCCATATCCCACAATTTGTTAAACTTTGCATCCTCGTCGATGCTCTCAAATTCTACACTTATCTTTGGTTCACCAAGATTCCTCCTCATAGTCCAAAAATTATTTATTTTGGTTTGAGTGAAATAATTCTCTTTACATTCGTGCAAAATTGATTTGGGAATAGATTTTTTAGATGGATTAGCAGATTTTTGGTAGAAATTGTAGGACCTCCTATTTTGGATGCCCTGGCCCTCCTCTGTTGTCCTCTCTGTGTGCATTTGCAATGCCATAATTTGTGATGAAATTTCTTCAGTTGAAATGTTATTGTCAGCTGCAATTTTCTCCATCACTTTTTCAACCATATCCCTGGAGTCCTTGTTTCTAATCTTTTCTAGCATTGGTTTACTTTCATGTTGACATAACGCTGAAGAGTTCCCATTTTTCTTAAGCCTTTCTTGAACTACACCAATTGGATCATACTAATAGAGACCCTCATCACCAAAGTTTAAAACTGTCAAGAAATCATGTGCCACAATGAATGCTTTTGTCTCAAATGTGAACCCTCCACATGAGAAAGGCAAGGAAGGAAATATGCTCTTATTTTGTTGACCATGGAAGTGTCTATCTGTGCTCTCCAATTGTTGTACATACTCTAATGCAAATACCCTCTCTGTCACATGTATTGGAAGTCTGTATGGTTTTACTACCGATCCGTAAAACCTTAACATAGTGAATTCTTCCATGAAGAACCAGTTAGCCAATTCTATTTGACTTCCGAGTTGAATGCAATCTCTACAAGACACAGGCAACCTAGGCATTGGAGTGCTTGTAATTTCATTATACATTGGTGCCAAAAACAAGTCTACAAAATGGTTGTAGTTCTTTCTGTTATCATGCATCCTTATCTTTGGGGTCCAATCATATATTGGACACTCTGTTCTCTTCCCAGTCTTCTCATCAATCTTATATCTCACAATTTGAAGCTTGTTGGTCTCAAATATTGCACGATACTTGGATAGAAGGAGATAGCACAAGTAGGATGAGAACCTAAATGTCTTACATGAACCTTTTTTGATCATTAGTAATTGTTTTTGCATGGATTTTATAATGTGCTCAATAAAATTATATCTTACTAGCTAACCTGCACAATGGATATTATAAATCATTTCAAGAAGGCATGCACCCACTTCCCTATCATTTTCCAATCCCAGGCAAAACGACAGCAAGGAAATAGTATCCCCAACCCATGGAACAAAAATTTTAGAATCATAAGGAGGCTTATGATTCTGATCCAACACAATACCAGTACCAATCTTTATTAGAGCTTTGATAAATGAATCTCTGCAACTTGGATCAAGACTCTCATAATTCCCTACCAGCTTTTCAAGGTCAATTTGGACGTTTGAATTTTGGGCTTCAAAACCTAGGTTCAACAAATGAGCAAATTCTCCCTCGTTTATGGATAGAATTTCCTCTTTTGTATTTTTTTTGACAATTCCTTTTTTATCTTTATCATAATTTTTGGCACAGACCATGACAAAATCAGGGCAAGGGAATACTTCAGGTAACACCATGCTTCCCAATCCAACATCCCACGATGTGATTTTATTTGTTTTTTGTTGTAACATTGGGTTGAAAATAGTAAATTTTGCCGTAGATGCATCTGCTGCCTTACTAGACAATGTATATCTAATATCTATGATACGCTTTTCACCATGGATAGAAAGGTCATAAATATCATGGTATTCATCAGTGAAACTTGGTGTTTTAACCAGTTTGGTTAGGTACATTTTGTTTTTCACTTGGCTTCTTTTTGAACTACTGCTTCCCGTTTTCCCCATCACTATTATTGTTAATAATTCAAAATAATGCTAGATAAAAACCTAAAAATGCTAACCCTCAAATTGGACCATGGGATTACCAAAAGCAAAAAAGGTGGGATGTAGGTGTTCTAGATTTTACCTGGAAATTGGAATTTCTATTTCACTAGATTGGTGCAGACAGTCTCTGTTGCAACTTGCATTCCTCAATCTAGTAGTTGTTTCTGAATCTCCCTCGATTTACAGGTCTGTCCAAGAAATAAAAGAAGATTATGATTTACGAGTCTCTTATTTTGAAAACTCTAAAAAGTAGAAAAGTAAAACCTAAATGGCAAAATATCAAGAATCATGTTGTAATTTTATTAATTATTATTAATAACTATTCGATGCCGAAGGACAAAACATTCATTACTTCACTATAAATTCCGAGGACATTAAGAATCATGTTGTAATTTTATTAATTATTATTAATACCTATTCGATGCTGAAGGACAAAACATTCACTACTTTAGTAAAAATTCTGAGGACATTAAATGTAATACGATCAATTCTGGCCAAAGTTCTCCCAAATGCGTTCACTTCCCACATTCGGGCCGAAATCCACCCTAAGTCGTTGATCTTTTCTCATCCAATGGACGAGGGACCAAGGTACCTATTGTACTTTACGGGTCTATTTTTTAAGTTTGTTTAATAATTTTAAACTTCCGTCTGAAAAAAGTGCTTTATAGACTTACTTATATTTAATTAAATTTAAAACGTTTCAATTTCGGGCGAAGTTCTACGAAATGTGTTCACTTCCCACATTCAGGCCAAATTCCACCCTAAGTCATTGATCTTTGCTCATCCAACGGATGATGGTACCTATTGTTAGTTCTCATGGGTCCCATGACTTCTGCCAATTTTCAGGCACGTAACCATACTTATGTCACTTTTCCGAGCAAAGTTCTTAGAAATTTGTTCACTTCCCACATTCGCCCCAAAATCCACCCTAAGTCGTTGATCTCTGTTCATCTGACAGTCGATGGTACTTGTTTTAAGATGTAGTGGGTCCCACGATTTTTGCCATTTTTTTGGCACTTCACCATAATCGTGTCAATTTTTGGGTTTGATTTTTAGTCTATTTAATCATTTTAAACCTCTGGTCCTCTGCCCGAAAAAAATATTTATAGACTTAATTATATTTAATTACATTTAAAATGTCCAATTCTGGGCAAAGTTCTCATAGAGGTGTTCACTTCCCACATTCGGGCCGAAATCCACCCTAGCCGTTGATCTTTGTTCATCCAATGGTCTATGGTACCTGTTTTAAGATGTAGATGTAGTGGGTCCCACGACTTCTCCCATTTTTATAGCATGTCACCATTCGCGTGTCACTTTTTCGGGTTTGATTTGTAGTCTATTTAATCATTTTAAACCTCTGCCCAAAAAATAATTAAATATAATCTAGTCTATAGACTTAATTATATTTAATTAAATTTAAAATGTCCAATTCTGAGTGAAGTTCTCAGAAAGGTGTTCACTTCCCACAATCGGGTCGAAATCCACCCTAGCCATTGATCTTTGTTCATCCAACGGTCAATGGTACCTGTTTTAAGATGAATTGGGTCCCACGACTTCTGCCATTTTTTCTGGCACATCACCATACTCGTGTTACTTTTCGGTTCTATTTTTAAAGTCTACTTAATCATTTTAAAATTCCACCTAAAAAAGAGATTTATAGTCTATAGACTATAGACTTTCACTTAATTCTATTTAATTAAATTTAAAATGTTCAATTCCGGGCAATAGTTTGAGATAACTATTAAATTTAGTGTTAATATTATTTGTAATTAAAGATGTGCAATAGTTTGAGATAACTATTAAATATAATGTTAATATTATTTGTAAAAATTTTAAACTCAAAAATGGGATAAAACATGAAACTTAGTTTCTAGAATAAAACAAATAACTAAATAAAAATATAAATTTTGATATGCAATTTGAAAGGTAAAAGTTTAATATTAAAAAGAAAACATTCAGTATTAAATCTAAAATATTAATTTAAAGTTTAACAAAATTCATTGAAAATATGTTTACAATATATAATTTTCAAAAATAGTTTCAAAATATATATAAAATTTCAACATAAATTTAGTCTATTAATCTAAAAAAATGTGCAACTAGAGTCCTCAACCGGTTAAGGCGAACAAATTTTGAAAGTACAAATGCCAAGGTGGTGATTAATTGTTGCACAAGGAGTTGTCTGTGGCATGCCACACAAAAGGAGGAAGGGGAGGATGGCAGGAAATCTTTTTCCTAATCTCATGGCATTAATGTCTTGTCATGCACATTCATTATCCGACCTATAAGAGTTAAGATGGAGGTAGATTTTTTTACCTTTTGATCTGTGTACCACTTTTTGCTTTGAAGTAGCTGCAGAACAAATTTGTAGTTCGTAGAATCATACCTTCTGTAAGACATTTTTTCAGGAAGTGATTTTGAAACTGCAGGTGACAATGGAGGCCAATTTCACACTTAGAACATACAAGAAGTTGGTGCCCTTTTTGGGCAAAGTATCTGATAAACGAATGCAAGGACTGTTCAGGTTTAAGGAGGAGAAGTTGTGGGCAGCAGCTCGACTGATGCTTGCGGAGGAGGTGGCACATATCAGTCACCGATATCGAACTAACATGGAGGTTTACTCTTTGATTATGGCGTGGGCCTGTGAATTCAAACCGAAGGTGGAAAAGGTAAAACTCACATTGGTCAAATTGATAGACGGGGAGTTTTTTATTAACCTGGATTCAATCTTGGAGTGGGTGGTGCCGAGAGTTGGCATTCAAATTATGGAAGGGGACGACCAAGAGGAATTGATTCCTTTTATTCATGGCCCATAGGATGAAATCAAATACCAGTGCTGTGAAAGAACCCAAGTGGGGTGGGAAGCGATGAAACTCTTTGTTAATTAATGAGGGTGGATGAAGTCCTGAATGCTTTGCATGTGGTGGCAAGGATGGAGGTTGGTAGGGCATTGAGAGATAGGGCTAAAGAAGGAAGGGCCATACAGCTACTGGCAAGCTTGGAGGGCGACCCGACTTCGAGTTCCTAAACTGCATTCCAAAAATGAAAGCTGAAGTGGCAAAAGGGAAAGCCAAAGCATCGACCTCCGAGGAGGGAAGGGACTGGGAGGAGGCGACCCAGGGGGATAGTGAGACTGAGTGAGCGGCCTATCGACAATGAACTAGTTTTTTTGTTTGCTTGCTATAAGTTGTGGAAAAATTTTGTATCTTGAAACTTTTCAATTAATTGAATGAAAAAACCTTGACCGATAAACTTTTGTATTTGGCAACTTTTGAAATTTTGTATTTTGAATGACTATATAGTAATAGTATATATTTATAAAATTATAATCAACCATAATCACTGTACAAATAATTAATGGAACGAATTGAATTTTTTTTTTATAGCATTACATAAAAAGATCACAATATTAAATTTATTTCCATTGTTTAACAAATAATTGAAATAACGTAGCTCATATACAAAAAGCATTTGAAAGAAATTAATTAATAAAAATGAAATAAAATTATAGAAAGCATTTTTCTATCCATAAGACTGTAAGAGGCAAAGTGAAACAAACTGGAATGTGAAAAATTATCATTAATATTTATGCTTTTGAAATTTACAATTTTTCCATCAGAGACTTGAGTCCCCCAAAAACTTAAAAGCCAAAATGAGTGAGCCACTAGCACTCATCCTGTTAGGGTTCAAGGACATAGGGAAAAAAAACTACAAGTAGTGGAATTGTTTACAATTTTGCCCTAAGAATCTGACTCTCCTTCCATGTAGAATTCTTTAGACAGCATAAGTTGAGAGAATTCTTCAATCCACATGTAGTTTGGAAAGTCGTCCAGGAGGAACCATTTTTAGAGGAAGTCCCTGCCAATCCGCGCCCATTTTCTGTGATGCGTTAGCTGCTTCGCATTTAGGTTTAGGAGAAATGATTGCCTGGCCACTAGTAGTGTTTGGTCAGGGAGGAGAAGCTTGGATAAATCACTAGCCCAAGGGATCCCCACCCCTACTTCTATAAGAATGACAAGAGTAATGTCGTCTCCAAGGAAGTCTTCCTTAAAAACCTTCCTCAACCGCATCAACATATCCACCTTGTCTCCTACTAGGTCCAGAAGAGACGCTAAGAAGTGGGATGTAAGGTCCGTGTTAACATGGTACCTATTTTCATTTCACAGAAATTCTCTGCCCAGCACCATCCGCACAGCCTCATTGGTGAACGACCCAACCTCCTTGCAGACTGATTGGAGGGTTGGATCTTTAACAGAGCCTAGAAAGGCCCTCTGGTCATCTACAAAATTGCTTCTCAAGCGGATGGGAGTGTCCATCTTGAGAAAATAGATTAACAAATTAAACAGCCTGAGTAGTGAGCCTATAAACATAAAATATCGTGAGCAAAGGCTAATTGAAGATGAAAGAAGCAGAGATCGTATATAAATTGTTGAAGCTCTTGATTGTAATAATTACTTCTTTAACAGTACTAATTTCTATAAATTTTTTAAAATCTTTCGTATCTCTGCAAATCTTTCTCATAAATGCACTGTTGTGCGAAAATGGAAATAGCTATGAACCAATACCAAATTGGCAAGTATCACATTGGAAGTCGTAGGGACAGAGTGGATTTTCGTAAGTGAATAGATATATACTAAATGAACTAAATTATAGATCATGATTCGTGACATTTGATATGTGTCTATTGAATCCAATTCCATTCCGGGCACTTTCTGGTGAGCTATGTTCTCTTCAGGAAATTGGGCCGAAATAAAACTTCAGCCATTGATCTACGATCATCGAATGGTTTAAAATCATTGATAGATTTTAGGTATGTGTCACCTTTTACGTGTCAAAGAGGTCGTGCTTATTGATACATCATGCAGAGTCCAGAATTAATGTATTATGTGATGTGATGTACTGATATGATGTGATGTGCCTTGTCTATTAATGGCAATTGGCAATGAATTCATGAAATCGCCAATGAATTATATATTGTACCATAAATAGCAAAATATTTGCCAAAACAAATTAAATAATTTTCAAACAGTGGAAAAAATCGCCAATACATTTAAATAATTTTCAAGCGGTGGATAAAAATCGCCAACACATTTAAATAATTTTTCCTTCGGAGTAAAATTTTTCACTCATACAATTATATATTTGTTCCTTTTAACAACAATTATTTGCCTCCCACAATAAATATTTTCCCCATACAACAAGGTATTATTCGCTAGAAATTTATGGCATTTTCGTACCCTTGAAAAAAAATCACCAATACAAAATAATTTTTTCCTCATTTTAAAAAAAAATTTCACCATCGATATGAAAATTTCCCCCTTGAAAATAATGTCTGATTTGCCAAGATTTTACACAGTTGCCTGGGGGGTGGTTTCTTAAAGTTATCCCTGCTGTAAATCCCTCTCTTGTAGATTCTCCCATGTGAGTCACTTAGTTTGGGCAATCAACGATAAGAAATAATTACATTTAAGCCAAGAGAATCTATTTAGAATTTATTTCAAACCTTCTTCTACCAAAACACACTGACTTGACCATGTAATTGTCTATCCAATTCCAAATAACCTATAACACCAAAAAAAATTACCTTTTTTATTATGACCCTAGGCTAGAATATCCCTCCCCTTGAGAGAGCTACATAACCTCCCCGCTAGGATCTTAGCAAGTTCCAAAGACAACTTTTGACTATCCTCCCAACAAGTCACCTCCAACAAAACTACAAATCTTCTAGAAGTAATAATGGGAGCTTCCCCCCTCTCTATTCTCAAGCCCCTTCCTACAAATTTCATTGGCTGACTCTCACTCCCACTACGCAGCCCCATTAAACTATTTTATTAGATAGTGCACAACTCTCCACAATTCTATGCACTAGTTTCCCTCACCTCCTCTTTCCTCCTAATTGTATAGCCATTTATAATTACCATTTCCTAATTTTTTTGATTCATCGATTGGGATCTTCCCATATCAATCCTTTTAAATTCCATGCTTAATCATCATTGGTCGATTCTATTATATTTCTCATTTGACCATTTAAGCCTTTAATTGTCCCTCTTGTCTGGGAGCCGAATTATTCTCAATAGATTTTTAAGAAATGTTTAAAATTCCTCATGTACACCTATCTATTGCATTTGGTGGAAATTTTCTAAAGTCTTAAAATAAACAAATCTTCTCTGAATTATTCTCAATAGATTTTTAAGAAATGTTTAAAATTCCTCATGTACACCTGCCTATTGCATTTGTTGGAAATTTTCTAAAGTCTTAAAAATAAGCAAATCTTCTTTTATTGTGGTTTGAAGGATGTTTGCACTCTATTCCAAGGTTGTGTGGGTGTTGCCAAAGATGGCGTATATTAGTCAATCACACTTGTATTAACTATTCACCAACTCATTTACACTTCTACAAATTGCACAAAGATTTACCAAATCAGGTTCAATTAATTTTTTCTTTCTTTTCTTATTCCAAAGCTCCAATGTGCATTATCAGTGATCATCTCGGCAAAATATGGTTGAATTTATCTTTTACTTGCCAAGATATTGTCTGGCTGCGAAGTGGAAAATGATTTGTTTCTCTCAAAGAATTTTATGCAATCAAAAAGTATTATCTCAACACACTTATTAAATATTGCAGCCAAAACTTTAAATGAAAATGAGGTTTGACTTATTAGATCAATCATTAAATATCAACTTCTTTGATAATGGATTACTAGTCCACAATATGGCGAAGATTGAGACTCTACGAATTGGATTGCAAAGATAATGGAGAGAAACCAAAACCAAAATCAACCCAAAATGAAGAAGACAAATGAAAATTGAAAAGAAGAAAACTAAAAACTAACTGTTCTTGGTGGTGTTGATTGTAGATACACCCAGGTGCTCCTTCACCAATGCCCCTTTTCTATGGATCTTTGGCAGAAGTGGTGACATTGTTGGAATCAACCTTATATTTATGCTATCTCCTTGTTGTATAATTGGGCCTAGTTGGGGCACATCCTCCTACTCGTTCTTTTTTTTTGTTGATGGCTGGGTACATTAGCCCTATTTTTCTCCTTCATCAATTTTTGTTAGTGAGAAATCATCAGATATTTTAGGGAAATAATCATCTGATTTTGTATAATTGGCAGAAATTCTTGAACTTAGTGAAAGAGACTATAACAACTATGTGTTCTATAGATCAAGACCTTTTTTTCTTTGATCCTTCAATTATCAAAAATTTAGATTTGGATAATTTAATTGCTTCTATTTATCTTGGATCTCAAATCAAGTCTTACCATATGGTTATTAGATTTGAAAAATGGTAATCTCGTTGTTGGAGCTTAAAATCACAGGTTGGTTGAACTCTAAGAATATGCCAAGTTCTATGTCCAGGCTCAACGCATGACTTCAGCCAATGAATGGAATCAACCAAAATGGTTGTAATTCCCTGCACTTTAGGCTCTGCGGGACTTATGTGTGTGTACCTTTTTGATTAAGCAGATTGTAATTGTATTCTTATGAACTATTTTCTATTCCAGATTGGCATGAATATCTGAAACAAATTGATTTAACTTATAACCCTACTCCTATCTCTTACTTGCATAAAATTGAAATTAAAATATTGTAATGGTTTTATTAATGATGGATTTAAAACTGATCAGTTCCTTATCCTGGGTTGCAGAGTCAGAATGATGGTTTTCTTCATCAAATGTTAGGAAACTCAAATTGCCCAGCACTACTCCAATTTATACCTTGGAAAAACTAGAAGTATGTGTTTATTCCTTCCATCAATGTGCAAATATGTAAATCATAAAAATTTAATCCAATCCTATCCTTCTAAATCACTACATTCCTTCAACGATACTTAGCTCTTCCTTGAAAAGACCCATTAAACAAGACAAACTTGAACACCTTGTGTTGTATTGGCAAATCACATGTATCCTTGATATAGTGATTCATTGCCATGTCTCATCCTTGATCGTTATATATATTGCCTAAATGAAACAATTATTATTATTAATTACCAACACATGATTATTCAAAATTTATTAAATATTATTATTTAATTAATATTTATAATTAAAAAATATTCTTCTAAAAATAAATTAATTATATAAACAGAATTCACTTATTCTTAATTGTAAACACAATTTATATATTAAAATAATAGATATATACTTTATATATTATATACTTGATTAAATAACAACGAGGTAAAATAATAAATATATAATTTATATATTATACTCACTTGATTAAATAACAGTGAGCCAGTAAGGGATGGAGGGGCATGGGTTGGTGTTCAACATTAGATATGATCAGTCGATTATTGTGAACATACATCTGGCTCCATATCATCGATAATTACAACTCATCATTCTCTAAATATATTGTGTAATCGATTATTAAAGAGACATAGCTGGCGACAATCAAAGAAAGATGGATATCGGGAAAGCAAGAACGATTAAGATATATTCCTAAGTATTACGTATTGGCGACAATAGAGGTTATTGTAATGGATGGAAAGTCAATGGTCAGCGATCTATATCTAGTAGATGAAATGATATCTAATAGGCATGAGTGTTTATTTTGAAGAGATGTGGAATAGTCAAATACCACAGACCATGAAAAGTGACTTCAAATTGGGCTAATAAAAATATGACCATTAGTTAAGTATATTCGATCATAAAAATATGACCATTAGTAAGGAAAGAAAATTATAAAAAGTCATAACAGTTGTCATGCCAAGATGTGATCTTATTCAATGGACATATAAAAAGTATATTGAACTTACAATGTGGAGGAGTGGGAAGTATCTGGTCTATATCCTATTCGAATTGTTCAGTTTGAGTGAATTAACCTCGAGTCTTTAAATTGGTTGCATATAGAACACTTTTCAGATCAAAGAAGGCACCGCCATTATTGTACGAATTTCAAGTAAAACTCAGAAACCGCAATCATCTCTCATTACTATTAGTGATTGAGCATCTTTATTGGCATAGTTACATTATCGAATCAGACACAGTTTTATGCATTATCGCTATAATATAAGGAAGGAGGAGATTCCTAAAAGAAATATCGTACCAATCTGAGAAAGTATAAAAGACAGAAATAAAATAGAGAACCTTCTAGCAGAGCGGAGATCTCGTAAAATACAGCGCTGAACTTTAATAGAAGAAGTTTATATTGATGTAAACAACAATTATAATTAAGGGACAGTAATGGAACTATGCTGACTCTTCTAAGGAATCGCTTCATTTGAGAAGTGCAATTATGAGGAGTCATGTCTCATCGATTTCCAAACATGCCCATTCTTTCGGTTTGAGAGCTATTCATCCTTATGAATATAAATGAAGGAGAAGATTTGTCTATGTAATATAGCTAAGATAAGGTCTACTTTCGAAATTATTTTTAAATTTTAAATTCAACATTATAATGAAATATATTCAGTTTTAATAAAGTTATGTTTATTGATATATTACAGTTTTCTTTTCAATTTAAAATTTGATGTCCTAGGGCCAAATTAATGTATATCTTGAATGGGGACATTAGAGTAGTATCAGAGCTTCTTTCTTGTCATCCCATGAAATATAGTAAATGCAAACCTAACGAAGAATGGGAAAACAACATGAGTGGACAATACTGCAGGTATGTTCTTAATACAATCTATGAAATATGCAATGGTATTCAATAAAATAGGGAACGTTGGAATGTATAACCACTGAATGGCAATACAATTAATGGTATGATTTAATGAATATCTAATTGAATATAATAAATTTATAAGGGTACAAAGTATGACTAGGGAAATAAGACCCACGACATGTTAGTAAGACCCGATGGGCTTAGCATGGGTTGGTTGGGCAACCCAATCATAACTCCATTCCCAAACAGAGTATGATTAGGAGGATAATACCCACACCATGTTGGTAAGACCTATGGGCCTTAGCATGGGTAGGTTGGGCAATCTGATCATCTCTCCATTCCCAAACAGAGTATGATTAGGAGGATAAGACCCACACCATGTTAGTAAGACTCGGGGGGCTTAGCATGGGTTGGCTTGGCAACCCAATCATGACTCAATTCACAAATCAATAATTTGAAACAAACTCTCTTACAACTAATCAAATTTTAAAAACCTATAGATCAATATGTATGTATGTATATATTTGTATTTTTATCTGAATCTATTCATGGATTCATGTGCTTTCATTCCCTAAGGGGAAACTTTATGATCAAGTGTCTTCATAGGTCTTATGTATATTTCTCTCAAGTGTATGTTTCATATGTCTCATGGCTTGTAGATATTTGTGTGTTTACTATATGCCTGATATGTCTTCAACATGATTGCTCCATTATATATGTATATGAGATTGCTTAATGTTGTCATGTTTCAGCATGATTACATCGTGCACTTTTCTAATGTATGCTTCATATACATATTACATGTGCTCATGTTATTTCATGTCTACTATGTTTTTCAACATGTATGCCTTGTGTCTTTACATGTCGCTTCATGATGGATGTGTCTTCAACATGTCCACTCCAAGAGTGCCTTCCTTATATGTGCATGTACCCCGCATATATTTGTGTATTACTCTAGGCCTTACATGTCTTACGTACATATTTAGTGCCCAAGTGTATTGGTATATTACTTTGTATTTTACATTAATCCTCCATCTATGCTCCATGCCTTATGTATATTACTTCATGTTTACATGTGTGTTATTTCATACTTAGTGTATATACTTATGGATTTGTGCTACATGTCTTATATCTATATTTTCATGCTTTAAGTGTATTCACGTGCCTTATGTATTCTTCTGTTAAATATATATTTCATAATCTATGGATATTTGTGTGTCTTCCATAGGTTTGCTCCATTGTATGTTTAATACATGTACATGTACGTGTATTGTATAATTATATGATTGTTCCATGCTTGTCTCATTTTCAGCATGACTGTGTCACACACACCTTCCTAACGTATGCTTTATGTCTTGAATATGCTTGACATCATGATTGATATGTTTTTAATGTGTTATTCCATGTGAATTTTATATGCCTTTCGTAAATGCTTTATATCTTAAACATAGTTACTTCAGGACTAATGTGTTTTTAGAATGCTTACCTCATGTGCATTCTCTAAGTGTATCTATCATGTATTCTTTACATGTGATTTCTTTGTATATGGCGTATGCTTGTTCTACATAAGTACCTCTCTCATAACCACATACACTCACAAAAATGCTTCGTGATTTAAGAGAATTTATGTGCATGCTTCATACTTATGTGCTTCATATCTTAATTGGACTCATGCTTATGCACTATATGATTCATGCGTTACATGTATTTCACTTATATGTTGCATGCCTTAAATTGTATTCACTTATATTAAACATATTCTTCATGCCTTGTGTATATTCATGTGTATATACTCCATGTTTTATGTAGATGCTTATTGCCTTATACGCTTTGGATTTACACCTTAGGTGTATTTGTATGTATGGCTCATGTCTTATGTATTCATTTGTATACTTGATGTATTGGGTATGTACATAGAGTGTTTACTCCGCATGTGTCTCATATACATGTGTTGCACCTCCTTCTGACATGTACGCTTCATATCTTACGTGTATTTGTGAATATTTCGATAGTTATTACTTTGTCTATGCTTCAAGATTCCCATGTATACTTCAAGCCTTGCATGTGATTAAATGACTTCATGTGTATTACTTCATGCCATCCATGTCTTACATATTCTTAATGCCTCATGCTTCATGTGTACTAGATGTATTCAGGCTCCATTCCTCCTTACATGTATTGTGTAAATATCTTATGATTCTTAGGAATGACTCAGTGTGAGAAAATTGTCAATTCTTGAGAGCAAGCAATTTTGGGAAGGGCGGAATGTCATATCCCCTCCTTGATTGTTACATATATAACATAAATGAAACAATTATTATTATTAATTACTAATGCATGATTATTTAGAATTTATTAAATTTTATTATTTAATTAATATTTATTATTAATAATATTCTTATAAAAATAAATTAATTATAGAAACATAATTTACTTCTTAATTGTAAACACAATTTATATATTTAAAATAACAAATATATTCTTTATATATTATATACTTGATTAAATAACAGTGAGCCAGTAAGGGATGGAAGGGCATGGGTTGGGGTTCAACATTAGATATGATCAGTCGATTATTGTGAACATACATCGACTGGCTCCATATCATCGATAATTACAACTCATCATTCTCTAAATATATTTTGTAATTGATTATGAAAGAGACATATCCGGCGACAATCAAAGAAAGATGGATATCGGGAAAGCAAGAACGATTGGCTAAAATAGAGGTTATTGTAATGGATGGAGGGTTGATAGTCAGTCATCTATATCCAGTAGATGAAACGATATCTGATAGGCATGAGTATTTGTTTTGAAGAGACGTGGAATAGTCAAATACCACATACCATGAAAAGGGACTTCAAACGGTGCTAATAAAAACATAACCATTAGTTAAGTATATTCGATTATACTAAGAGATTAAAACTCTTATGTAAGGAAAGGAAATTATAAAAAATAACCGTTGTCATGAGAAGATGTGATCTTATTCAATGGACATATAAAAAGTATATAAAGAACTTACAATGTGGAGGAGTGGGCAGTATCTGGTTTATATCCTATTCGGATTGTTCAGTCTAAGCGAACTAACCTTGAGTCTTTAAACTGGTTGCATATAGAACACTTTTCAGATCAAAGAAGGCACTGCCATTATTGTATGAATTTCAAGTAAAACTCAGAAACTGTAATCATCTCTCATTACTATTAGTGATTGAGCATCTTTATTGGTATAGTTACATTATCGAATAAGACACAGTTTTATAGCATTATCGCTATAACATAAGGAAGGAGGAGATTCCTAAAAGAAATATCATACCAATCTGAGCAAGTATAAAAGATAAAAATAAAATGGAGAATCTTTTAGCAGAGCGGAGATCTCGTAAAATACAGCATTGAACTTTAATAGAACAACAATTATAATTAAGGGAAAGTGATGGAACTACGCTGACTCTTCTAAGGAGTCGCTTCATTTCAGAAGTCCAATTATGAGGAGTAATGTCTCATCGATTTCCAAAAGATGCCCATTCTTTCGGTTTGAGATCTATTCATCCTTATGAATATAAATGAAGGAGAAGATTTGTCAAAGTAATATTTAATCAGAGAGAATTACAAAGATAAGTTCTATTTCCTAAATTATTCTTAAATTTTAAATTCAACATTATAATGAAATATACAGTTTGGATAAAATTATGTTTATTAATATATTACAATTTTCTTTTCAATTTAAACTTTGATGTCTTAGGGCTGAATTAAGGTAAATCTTGAATGGGGACATTACATTCATATGATTGAGAAGAATAAATTCAGAGACAATGTTCATCATATTTTGTATTAAAAACAATAAACAATTGAAAACACTATCAAAGAAATTTTTTTTTGCACTTCTCTATAAAAAAATCCTAAATATAAGACATAATCTTTTAAATAATATATTATAATATTTTATAGTATGATATATTCTCTTCTCTCAGTCCCTTTCTTTTTCACATGGTCCTGATTTCTTTTTATAAGTTCAAGAGAGCTCTTGTTACTATTTACTTGATTGATCATTATAAATCTTAATCTTTAATTTGAATAAAATAATAAATCATTATTTCCCTTGTTACTAAAATAACTCCCACATATGTATTCACCAGCATTTCATATATTTTGTGAAACATTTTCACTTCTCGATGAAACCAATTATCCCTTTGGCAAAGTAAAACCTAAGTGAAACTTCAATACAATCCCTCTTTCATCTTTCACATTAATTCATTTCAGTGTAAAATAAGTCCTCTATGCATACATTCCAGTAAAAATCCTTCTGGAATTATTTTCTTCTTTTTTGGTGAAAGTGTTTATCTCTAGGTAAAAATAATTGCCTACTACTTCTTGCATGCTTTGCCTCTTTATCTTCAAAGCTATTTTTACCAACCTTGTGTACATCTCATATGCTCATGGATATAATATTTCTATTAATAATAATAAGTTCCATTTTATAGCTTTCAATCCATTTATATTTACTTTTCTTTGTAATTACACAACATAATGCCCTAAATGTGGTTCCAAAGTCATTCCGCACCATTTGCTTGAACGAAAAAATCATAATTTGGAAAACTTTCTCTCAGATGATCTACATCAAGAAACATGACCTCAGAATCTGCAACATTCAAAATGTTGGGCATATTGGTCCACTGCACAGTACTTGGATTTCCATGACTTAAGAAAATGTCATCTCAAATTTCATATGTTGATTCCAATCGAAATAGATTGAAATTTCCTCAAAGGTAGTCATGCAGAGTTAGGAACTATAGATTAATTTTTTGAAAGGCTAAACATCCTTCACTAACATAATTAATACTTAGAACAACATTTTCATCTCTCATGACCTATTCACTTGGATACAGTAGAAGTGCATTTATTTTTTTCCCTTTGAGATTGTTTTTTCTCAAAAGTAGAAAGTATCACCTTGATGAAGAATCTGTCCTTTCAACTAACTTAGCTTATTGTAGACCACATCGTTAAGTTCCTCAGTAGCCAAAGCAAAAATCTTCTTATAAAGATCACTATGGTTCTCAATGATACCTGTACATTTCTCTTATCGATACTTTCAGCATCCGTCTCAGGAATATTCTTAACCTTGTTTTCAATACTCTCATTTTTGGTGCATGTGGTAAGAATTTTCATCAACCGATTGTTTATTTGCACATTTTACATTCGTTGCATTTCATACGATGATATTGTTTCCAGAATTACTGTGAGCTTGTTCAAGTGTCGTGTTATGACATACATGCATCAAGTAGGCAATGTATACAATACAACTTCATCATGAAGGAATTTTATAATTTGAAAATGCGAGAAGGCGGTATTATATCAAATTGTTTAAATGAATTCAATATGTTAGTCACTCAGCTAATTTATGTGGGTATTCATTTCGATGATGAGATTAAGGCTATTTTATTATTATGTTCCTTACCAAATAGCTGGGAAGGTGTGGTGGCAGTGAGTACTTCAGTGGCTGTCAAAAGTAAGTTAAAATTTGATGATGTTGCAGCCAAAAGCAAGTTAAAATTTGATGATGTTGTAGGTACTCTTCTCAGTGAAGATATGAGAAGGAAACATCAAGAGCCTTCTTTCGGTAATTCCTTAACCGTTGTAAGCACCGAAAATAGAGGGAGAAGTCAAGAATGAGGAAGTAATAAAGATCACGGAAGATCAAAATCTACAAAATGATCAAAGTCTAGAGCACGGCTCGGTGCTTGCTGGTTTTGTGGGAAATCGGGATATAGAAAAAAAATTTGCTAGAACTATAAAAAGGCTCAAAACAAATTAAGTAACAATGAAGTTAATGTTGTGGATGATGGTGTTTGGATTCTATCTATAGGTGACACAACTACAACTTCCTGGGTACTTGACTCCGGTGCTTCATTTCATGCCACTCCGTGTCGAAGTATTTTTATCAATTATCAAGAACGTATGTTTGGAAAAGTTTTTCTGGGCGATAACAAGGAATCTGATATAGCAGTGTTGCCCCATATTTGAAATACCAAAAATTTGAACTTCAAACTGGTCCTAATGTTGTATGAAGGCTCAATTATGTGTCTACAAAATGAGTGAGCATATGATCCAAGGTTGTCATTCTTAACCTACATTGTTGTCGAACATAAATATGTCAGTCACAATGTGAAAAATGGATGAGTTTTAAAAATTACAAAGAATTGAGGAAAATAGTTTTTTGAACATGTCCTAAGCATCATTTTGTGCCATATGACCAATTTTAGCCTAAACCCAGTTGACAGTTTGCTATATTTTAAATTTTCAAATTTTGATGTCCCTCGCTCTAAAGCAATTAAAATTCCTAACCCTACGTTTTTTCATGAGGATTAAATGATGTATATTCTCATTTTCCTACCTTGAAGGCATGTTTCGAATTTCAAAGCCGAGCTCTTTACCAATTGAAAGTTGTGGTCCTTTTTCCTAGACCAAGGCATTGAAGTCTAATGGAAAATATTTGAATTATTCTTTTGAAAATAATTCGAATATTTTAAATTGTTTTCAATATATTTCCTATTTTGCTCTTTTTGAGAGGAAGAGCAATCAAAAGTCTTTATGTAGGTTCTGATAGAGTAGTTGCAAGTGATCCTTTGTTCAGTGCCCTTTGTTGCTCAAAAATTTCATATTTCTAACCTCAAAGGTTAAAAATGTTCAAAAGGTGAGCAATCCTTACCTTTTGCTTTGAAAAGTTAAAATCCTAACCTTGAAAGGTTAAAAATGCTCAAAAAGTGAGAAATCCTAACCTAATATGCTTAGTTGCTCAAAAATCCTAACTAACCTCTATTTGAGCATTTGAAAGAAAGTGTTAAGTTATGTCCATCCATCAAGTAGAAGTAATACATGGCTTTATTGGATGGGTTGTTGCTGTGCTGGTAAATAAGCTTGTAAAATGGAGAATCAAACACAAAATTTATAGCAAGGAATGCTCTGGTACATTGGCATGCAAACTGTGTGAAGTGCCTTAAGGATTATTTGTTTCAAGAAATGGAAAGCAATGATTATTGCACAAAAGACTAGTTGATAGGCCGTTATAAATTTTCAAGCAAATGCAAGTGTCATGGTTGTTGATATGTTATCTGTAAGAAAAGAAGATGTAGGAACCAACTGACAAAATGCCTTGATGAGATGCTATCACATGGTTTACAATGATTACAAGTTAATGCCAAATGGATATGTTGAAAAAGCCTCAAGAAACCTTGAACGAATTGGTTCAAACACTGACATCCATTGAAGCAAAATAAAGAAGAATTTGTGTCAGAAATTATAATTAGAAATGCACGAACATGTATGCGAATGCAAACACATTTACCAATTTTTTTTGACATAATGGCTCAAAAAGATGTCATCTTATGGAAAGCATGATTGCAGATATGTATTGCATGGATTTGTTAAAATGTCTTAAGAAACTTGCAAGCAAATACATGAGCATTAGACACTGCATGCTAATTATTTAAAAAAATACCTTAAAGAGATGCCATTTGATGGAATACAGTGATTGTTGAATACCCACTAGATTGATTTGTCAAAAATGTTTTAGAAAATATCAAGCAAGTGCAATTGGCAGGTATAAAGTCCATTCAACAATTCTCGCTGTCCTCCTTTCCTACATACACCAACTAGACAGTTCGCATCCAAAGGCAAGAGGAGATACATCTTAATTATAATGACCTCTTGGCAAATGGAGAATCAAAATTCCATAGCCTTTCACAATCCATCATGGATGAGAGATACTATGTTGAAGGCCACTCGAAGTAAAATGGATGTGTTATTAATTTGGGAAAGCCGAGACGTGAGTTTTACTTATACGCAAGTAACATTTGAGAGGATTTGTATGAGAATGTTAGAAGGTGATGTATTTGAAAAGCTAAGTTTTGATAGCAAAGAGTGGTGTACCACACAATACACAATTTCAAAAGGTAGTGAATGAGCTAGGTTGACCACAATGCTCTATCTAACATGGGCTAGTTCACTTTAATATTGTGTTAGTAAAACATTAATGGGATATTCGTCATTAAAAAATCCATCAGATCTCCTACACATGATATGTGAGATTTATTTTCTCCCTTGGCATGTTTCTAAGACTTTTTGTACAAATGGAAGATGTTTTGAAAAATTAGGTGCTATGTCCTTAGGAAAATATTGATCATATGAAAAAATTCAAGCCTCCTACAAGATTTAAATGTGGTGAGAAATCTTGAAGGAAAAATAGGATGCTCAACAAGTACGATTGGAATCCTCTGATATACACATGTCAAGTGTTCATTTCAATATTTCAAAGCGAGTGTATAAAGAGGAGATTATTTGCAAAATGGGTGGCTTCTTAGAGAATTTTTTTTTACCAAGTGGTTTTATCACATATGATCTTATTGGATGATTGATAAAAACTGACAACTTTCTCCTTTCTTCCAAAGTTATGAAGCTTCAAGTTGTTCTTTTCTAAAAGCCACTATCTCACTCATGTAGCCACAAGTTAGAATTTGGACCTAGGTAAATTCTAACTTGTCTCTAAAAGGTAGTTATTAGACGTAGTCACTTAGGTGGTTATGCTAAGTTGGTACCTAAGTTTATTATCCTAACTTAGTGTCTAAGTTGGTTATCCTAAGCTTACCTAAAGTGGTTACGAATTAGCTATCATATGGAACCTATAAATAAAAGGTCACTTATAATGTAAAGGAGACTCTTACAACGGGAAAGACTATGGAGAAATTCTCAAAGAAATAGATTGATGACTTTTGTGTTTACACTTTGTACAAAAGAGTTCTTGAAATTGTATAATTTCATGGAAATAACAAAGGATGTGCATTTAGTTCATATGTTCTATATGTTCTTCATGAGTTATTGCTGCTAATTTTTAATATGTCAAATTAGTGATATCTTTGTCTATGTGCAAATCATTTATCATCTATTGGAATGCTTAAAATTCATGCAATTGATGTAATGAAACACAATCAAGATTTGGTATCTTGGTTTGGATGTGCTAGAGTTACCCATCTCTTCGTATGTTGAGATATGCCGCCCTTCTTTCATCATCATTGCAAGTTAAAACTTGTTTTGTGCTTAAACCCCCTTGTAATGGTAATCAATTGTGGAATCTCAGTGTGTATTCGTGTGTCTACCATTGGGGTTTCCATTATCTACTTTATTTAGTTTTGTGTTTTCTTGTTTGCACTTTTAGGTTAAAAGTACACAAAAATAACAAATACCCCCATCATACGAGGGAGCTAGCCCTCTTAAACATAGAGGAAGATTATAGATTAATTGCAATCTCTAAAACTATTGGAACGGTTGTCATTGCTCTTCGGATGAATAGGGTGAATTTTGAAGGAGAATTTATAGTGACAAATTTGTTTACCAACAAGCAGGAAATGGTGATGTGTTATTGTCCTTGCAAAATGTTAATAAATGGTTATTGAAGGACGTTAGGCATGTTCCTACACTCCAAAGAAATTTGATTTTTGTAGGTCAATTGTATACTCAAGGGTTCAATGTTAATTTCGGTTTAGATTTTTGGAAAGTAACAAAAACTGTGTTGGTGCTTGCTAAGGGAAAAAAATTGGGAAGTTTGTATGTTTTAGAATGCAACGATGAAGTGGGAGGAGCTTTGACAGTTATGGACACCGGTTCTGAAATTTGGCACAAGAGGTTTGGGCACATGAGCAAGAAAGGACTTGAAGCTATGCTACACTGAGGACAACTTCCAAGCTTCAAACCCATTGATTTGGATTTGTGTGAACATTGCCCTTATGGCAAACAGAGCTAGAGTAGGTTTTTGAAAATGGGCCATGATACTAAAACCAATCCATTGGAGCTGGTGCATTCCGATGTCTTTGGTCCAACATAGGTAACATTGTGTAGAGGTGCAAATTATTTTCTGACTTTTCTTGATGACTGCCCACACAACATTTGGATTTATATGTTGAATAAGAAACCCGATTTTTTTTCAAAGTTTAAATCTTTGAAAACTCTTGTTGAAAATCAATTTACAACTAAAATTAAATGTCTCAAAACTGACAATGTGCGTGATTTTTTCTCTTCGGAGTTTGACACATTTTGTGTAGACGATGGCATTCAAATAATCAAAGTCTTTCCATCCACACCTCAGGAGAATGGTGTAGTCGAGAGGCTGAATCCGATAATTTTAGAGAGAGCTCGATGCATGTTCTCCAATGCTAGTCTTGGAAAAGAGTTTTGGGCAGAGGCATGTAACACTACAGTCTACCTAATCAATCAAGCTCCCTCCTCTCGATTGGACTTTGATATTCTGGAGGAGAGGTGGACTGGAAAAAGGATTTCATATAATCATTTGCGTATCTTTGGTTGTGAAGCATTTGTGCATATTCCAAAGGAGCAACATACAAAGTTAGATTTCAAGTCCAATAGATGCATTTTCCTTGATTATGATGAAGATCAATTTTGTTTCGAGCTGTGGGATCCAATTGCAAAGAAAATCATCCATAGCCGTGATATTGTTTTTAATGAGAAGGCATTTCTAAGTTTACAAAAACAAAGTATTTCTTCAGATAATTTTATTCAATTTGATATGTTTGATAATGGATATTCTTTTTCTCAGAGATCAAAGTCCTCCACTATTACTTTCTCTACTCCTCTTGTTACCTCCCATACTGTGCACCCTTCGATATAGCCACTTCATCCCCAGTCCGAGGTACAAGCTCATACTTCCTCTATTCAACCACCCTTATTCTCACCTCCCCCTCCTACTCTATCTGCCCAGCCTTTTGTCATCGATGCTCCACCTCCTGCCACAGATGTGTCGTTACAACCCTTGGATTCATTGTTTCATCCCGAAAGAGGTCTAATCATTCAGGATAATGTATAGAGGAGGGAAAATTTTGATTCTAATCTAAAAGGATTTCAATCTCAATTACAAAATTAACGTTTGACTGAAGCTCCTCCTCTACAAAAATTAACTCATGGGAAGAAGAGACCTTCGAAGTATGATGATTATGAGCATTTGCTATCTGATTAGGTAGAGCCAACCACATTTAAACAAGCATGTAAAGATGTGAATTTGGCCAGATGGATGGACACTATGAATGAATAAACCGAGTCTCCGCGAGTTAATAATATCTGGGATTTGGTTCCTCTTCTGCCTGATCGAAAGCCTTTGAAAAATAAATAGGTTTACCGTGTGAAAGAGATAGATGGAGGATGTAAAAAATACAGGGTTAGAATAGTAGTGAAAGGATTTTCTCAACAACAAGGTCTTGATTTTAATGAAATTTTTTCACCAGTTGTAAAAATGAAAACAATTCGTGTTGTTTTAGGCATGGCAGCTGTTTGGGATCTCGAGCTTGAGCAACTTGATGTCAAAGAAGCAATTCTTCATGGTGATATTGAGGAGCAACTATAAATGGAGCAGCCTAAAGGTTTTGTGAAAAATGGTCAAGAGCATTTGTGTTGCAGATTGAAGTGGAGTTTGTATGGGCTTAAGTGAGCCCCGAGGCAGTGGTATGTGAAATTTGATAGCTTCATGACTCAGCAACAAATTGTTCATTGTGAATTAGATCCATGTGTTATTTATAAGAGGCTTCCTAATGGTGAGTTTGTTATTCTTTTGCTTTATGTTGATGATATGTTGGTTGCTGGCACCAGTATGCGGATGGTTAGTAAGTTGAAGCAAAATTTAGCTCTTTGTTTTACCATGAAAAATTTAGGAGCAGCAAGAAAGATTCTTGGCATGAATATGCTCAGGGATAGAAATAAAAGAGAACTTATATTGTCTCAAGAGAAATACATTATAAAGTTTTAGACATTTAATATGTCAAATGCCTGTCAGCACACCCTTGGCTGATCACTTCCATCTATCATCAGCTATGTGTCCGAAAACTCTAGAGGAGCAAGAATCCATGAAACACATTTCATATTCGTACGCGGTAGCCAGCCTCATGTATGCTATGATTTGTAAAAGACAGGATATTGCTCATGCACTAGGAGTTGTGAGCAGATTTATGAGTAATTCGGGTAAGACACATTGGCATGTCGTTCAGTGGATTCTTCGTTACTTGAAAGGGATTGTTGATTATGTTTTATGTTTTGGAGGAAAGCACACAAAACTGCGTGGTTATGCTGATTCGGACATGGATGGAGATTTGGATAAGAGGAGGTCTACTACTGGTTATGTTTTTACTTTTTTCGAGGCAGCGACCAATTGATATCTCACTTGCAACAAATCGTTGCTCTCTCTTCAACTGAGGCTGAATACATTGCTCTAACTGAAGGATCCAAGAAAATCATCTGGTTACAACGGCTGTTGGGCGAACTATGGTGTAAGCAATCTGGTTCTCCTTTATTTTGTTATTCATTTGGCCAAAAATTATGCTTTTCATAATCGCACCAAGCATAAAGAACCGAGGTATCACTTCATTCACCATGTTCTTGATGAAGGCAAGTTGCAGCTACACAAAAATGACACTAAATTGAATCTGACAGATGCTTTGACAAAGGTTGTACCTCAAGAGAAGTTCAAATTCTGTAGAGCTTCTCTCGACATTTTGAAGAAGTATCCATAGCCTGCTGCGGGGGATATCTCTGAGCATTCTTCTTTCCGATATGACTTGTCTTCAAGTGGAGATTATTGACTGGCTACGTGTGAAGCCAAGCTTGGCGTCTGTGGTTATTATGCTGCCTATATTTAGCATATGTAACTGCTGCCTATGTTTGGCAAACTACAGACTCCTCCCGTGCATGTCAATGCATGATCTTCCAGAAAGGAGATGTACTTAGCTATATACTGGCTAAGAATGCTGTATGTAATTGTACTGTGATGAATACAGAGAGCATCCCCTGCTCAATGTGGACGTAGCCATTTTGGTGAACCACGTTAAAATCTGTTTCTCCTTGATTTCTGTTTCTCTGTATTCTTCATTTTCTCTTTTTTCTGTATTTCTTCTGTTTGTTCTTGCTGTTTTTAAAAATTCAACAATTTGACCGAGAGTTTCTAAATCTTTTTCAACAAATTCAATTTAGCATTATGCCTCCCAGGGCAGTTGTAACTTCAACATTTGATAATACACTTCACTGAATATGCACTCTTGGATCAAAACTCCGATTCTGCTACATACTTCGCAAATGTAGTATTGATAGAAGTCCTTTAATGGGCGCTCTCAAAACATTCTAAAGCTCCTATCCTGGCACGGGTTAGGAGGATACTCGGCCAAAGTCGATTGATTCGGTTCTAGAATTACTGATTGCATCTGCTCGAGATTTTCTAAAATATTTTCAACAAATACATTTTGTGCATATCCTGGAATCACACCATGCCATGAGATTATCTCTCTTTCAGGCGCTTTGTCAAACTGTTCACATTCCTCGTGTATACTTCCACGTTTTGCAGTCATGTCCACCATGGTATTTGCTACTGCAATGTCTGTAGAAATCCGCCTTTCATTATACTTTGATGGATGTTTGAACCCTCTTTCAAGGCTTCCGTTTTGGCGCAGGTTGGAAGTTGCTGGCAAAGGTTGCGAATTTTTAGCTTTACACCCGATAGTTGCATTTGCTTAATGCTTCTAAAGCCTTTTTATTTTATTTGTTTTCAGTGTAGTTCTCCATTCGGAAAGACCTTTTCTGGTTTTGACTGATTTTTTATGTCTTACCGAAACTTGTATTGTCGCTGAGGCTTCACCCGTATCTGCCATACCTTGATCGCCATACCGAAA
This sequence comes from Cryptomeria japonica, assembly GCF_030272615.1. NCBI lineage: Eukaryota > Viridiplantae > Streptophyta > Pinopsida > Cupressales > Cupressaceae > Cryptomeria > Cryptomeria japonica. The sequence continues at coordinate 69,358,596 of NC_081411.1, read as the reverse complement.
TTCACATTTTGGCAAGACCTTCGAATTGTCTTGTCGACGAGTCACCTTTTCGGGGGTGGTATCCCATTTCGCCGAGGCTTAATCTATTTTGTTAGATCTTTATAATTAGACCGAAATTATAATTTCGGTAAAGCTTTCTAGATGTGTCATCGACGTATTGCCTTTTCGGCAAAATATCCTTCTTCGGTAAGAGCACTTGCATGCTTTGTCACCCTTCATTGCTATGCCGACATGGATTAATATATAGAATGCTAATAGGATTTTAATCATAAAGGAGTTTAATTTCGTTTTAGGCACTTTCAAAAATTAATCCATATTTGTGGCTTGAGTATAATAAGCTTTATGGTTATTTTTAAGGGCTAAGAAATTTTTTAATTAGCAAATACGACATATTTAGATTAAGGTCATTTGATCACTTGGTTTTATTATTATTAGCTTTTTCTTAATTTTTTTTAATTTAAGTTAGATAATATATGAATCCATCGTATGCATGGATTTCATTATGAAAGTTGTATGTTGGGTTCTATCATCGTGGGAATCATATTTGACCCCGCATACATTGTGAAAGTTTGAAATATTAAGCTCTGTTTGAATTTAACATGTCTTCACAGTGGATGCAATTTCAAGGTTTTTTATTGATTTTCATATTTAGGGAAACCTTAATTTTTTGCAAAAAATTAGGGTTCCAACACTCCGCTCAAAACATGTGTTTAAAATCAATATTGATGGTTCTTCTAGAGTTAATCCAAGTGAAGTTAAGATAAGCGTTCTTGGACACGATGATGCTAAGTTTGTTCACTTCTTGGTCTCTATTGTCAAAATATTTAGTATTATTAATCAAATGGAGGTTCTTGGCTTTCTTATAGCTTTAGAGAAATCTTGTGAATTGGGTTGGAAACAAATTATTTGTCACATAGATTCTATGATTATAGATTCTCTTTTGAACAATAAGACTTTTAATAGTTCTTTTATTGACATTTGACATTTGTGTAAGTAGATTCATTATATTTCTTGTAACTTTGATTCCATCTCCTCTGTTCATGTTGCTCAAGTATGGAATGTGGTTGTTGGTTCTCTAGCTATATAGACACTGCAAGCTCGTCTTATATACAATGTTTTTAATTGGGATCTGTACAATATCTTCTTTTTTTACTTCTATTGAATTTATGACTTTTTTATGATAATAAAATTGTGATAAACCGCTTAGATTTTTTTAACTGTTTTACTATTTAACTTTTTCTTATTTTTTTATTTTATCTTCACAGAACTTAAAAACTAAAAATTAAGTGACGTACAATTACACATTTCAAATACTACCAAACGTATGTGAAACTGAATTTAAAATTTGTCGGCAATTGTTTTTATTTATTGGACTAAAGCAAAGAAATTACACATAGGAGACGTGCTGAGACAAGAAACTGCTGACCAACAAACTTTCAACAATTGCCCTGGACGAGCACAGCCATAAGTTTTGCTACAATTATTAGATCTTGTTTTATTTCTCGTACACGTATTCTTTTCTGGGTACTTTTCGAGACAATTTCGGTGGTTTGGATAAAGTTTGGCTAAGAACAATAATGGTTGTCAAAAGCTTTAACCAGAGAAGGACAGACAACTCTCCTTCCTCGAGAGAAACGCGCAAGTGGCGTCTACACTCTTCTCTTCACTCCAATAGTGAGAATTAAATGTTCAAGAAAGTGGACAAATTCATCTGTCGGTGTCCGAAAGTGGACAAATGAAGCCATCCCTGTGCACAATCTTAAAGGGGTATGGAATGAATCTACTAACAGTAATTTCGTAAAATGTTTCATGCCTTTTGATGATAAGAGTTCGATTTGAAACGTGGATATGAAAAACCTTAAACAAATTTATAAATATTTCACGAAATCAGTTGATTGAAAAAGAAAGTAGTCGATAATTAATATTTTTTTTTAAGAAAAAGCCAAATTCCAGACATGTTTGCTAGAAGGCCGGCTCTTGGAAAGCCATCATCATTCAAGGGCATTTTCTAGCTCGAGAACATGTCTACGAGAGAGGTTGCAACTGCTCTGTGGAGAAGGTTATGCTTTTCTTAAACATTCCCGTATGTTGTAATGTTATCTAATATGGAATTGTTGTTTTCTGAAAGCTTTATAATTTATTAAGCAAAATATATCTTGATTTTACGCTCATAAACAGGTCCATCTGTCAGTGTATGCCAAGTTTTCTTTGCATAAGCACCTAAAACAGAGAATCGGAACTCTCATGAGTTAATATTTTTCACAGTATATTTGTAACAAAAGATGTATTTATTCAATGCAGGCTGCAAGGCAAGGTTGCAATAATCACAGGCGGGTCGGGAGGCATTGGAGAGGCCACTGCTCGGGTATTCGCAAATCATGGAGCCAAAGTCATTATTGCAGACTTTGCAGATGACGCTGGTGTCAAATTGGAGCAGTGCCTCTATCCCTGGGCTACATATATCCACTGTGATGTGAGCAAGGAGCAAGATGTAAGTGCAACCGTGGATTTCGCTATGGAAAAGCACGGAAAACTGGACATAATGTTTAATAACGCAGGAGTCGTAGGCATGCAGAAAGGGAGCGTGGTAGAGAATGATATGGAGGATTTCCAACGAGTGATGAATATCAATGTAAAAGGAGTAATGCACGGCATTAAGCACGCTGCCCGCGTTATGATTCCCAATAGAAAAGGTACCATTATCTCTACAGCTAGTATTGCAGGAATTTTAGGGGGAGTTACTCCTTACTCATATAATGCCTCTAAACATGCCGTTATCCGACTGACTAAGAGCGGTGCAGCAGAGCTGGGGAAATGTGGTATACGAGTTGATTGTATTTCTCCAGCTGCAATTGCCACAGATCTGCTAATGCATTTAATGGGAACGACCCCTTCAGCAGAGGCAAAGGCCGAGCTGGAGGCCGTGATTGAGGTAGTAGTTAAGGGAAGCCAGTCTTGAAGTAGAGGATATTGCGAAGGCTGCTTTGTATCTGGCCAGTGAGGATTCCAAATATGTGAGCGGTCACAACATGGTGGTGGATGGGGGAAGATCAGTCGTATTAGATGATACTGCAGTTTTAAGGTGAATGTTTCATAAATCACTGACCTTATGTTTCTATGGGCTGCTTAACTCTATTTTCTGCTTAAATTTAACCAGTTAAGTGTTTCCATGCAACTTAAAAATTGTCAAAAAAAAAAAAGGGATAATTTAGAATCTTTCCCTATTTTGGTGGAGCAGCTATTGTTTAGGAATTAGAATAAGCTATGGAACAAAAGGGGGGGCTGGAAATAAGCAATGGCTGCTTATTAACAAAAACGCCACATGGCTCCATAATTTTCTTTCCCTCTTTTTTTTAAAGATTTTATTTCTTTTTTTTTTTCTAAATTTTAATTGCACAAATTAGTATTAATGCTATTAATTCAAAGTTAAGATGTTTTGCTTAAAAATAAGCAGCAAAGATAAATATTCATGGGGTTAACTATTGCTCAAATATTCATCACAAATAATCCCTAAAAATATATTTAATTATTCATTTAGTTAATAATTAATTTGAGATAGTAAGAGATGAAGTTACATGCTTATATCACTATAAAATTATGGTTATTTTGATAAAAAAGAAATACAACCTATCTTCATAAATATCTTTATAGATAAGCTCATTCTATTATATGTGAATGATGTATGATAGTGATATCAAGGAGTTTCATGTAACAACCATCTAAATAAATTCCTAAACTTAAATTTGATAGTATTGCACTAATTTAAGTCTTCCATATTTAAAATCTAATATTTGCTCATCAAATAATAATGCTAAAATCCTAAGAGTCTTTTGAGTTTTGCCATGCTTCTATAATTTGACTGAAGACCCCTTAAGTCCTAAAACAACTAGTCTTTTGCCTAATTTGAGTTGGTTTTGAAACTAGTATCATGGGCCAACAAGGTTGTCACAACCCATGGGAAGTTTGACAAGGTTATAAGTTTCCCTTTTGCCCATGAAGAGCCTTTGAGAATACTTAAGTAATTTTTCCCAATTGTCAATCCTATTCTTCATTCTCAAATCTCTTTCGAGAGCTAACAAGGTTTTCAAAAATTCAAGTTTCATTGATAAGGCAATTTATTTGCTCAATTTTAGAACCCTTGTTGATAACCAAAAATATTCTTAGAACCTTCCTAAGCACCAACACCAAATGTAAAACTTCAAAATCTCCATCCAAAGAAGCAAGAAAGAAAATTGTCAAAATAGTGGAAAGTTGTCAAGTGAGTTTTTAAAACTCCTACAGGGCCTAACAAGGTTTGTATTACCTTGTCATTTCCCAACACCCAACTAGTAGCCTTCTCTCTGCTTCAATTTTTCGAAGGCTTTGAAAGGTAAAAAAAAAGAAACAAACAAAAGAAAAGAAGAAAAGGAAAAAATAAAGCAAGGGCCAAACAAGGTTTTTAAACCTTTGTTAGACTCCAACAAGGTTTTGTGAACCAAGCAAAAGCATATCTCCCCATTCAAAATAATTTTTTTAAGTTGGTGCCAATGGTAACTACCTAAACTCAACATTAAATATTGTCAAAGTTAGTGGGTAAATTTATGCCATGATATAAAAAGGGAAAAAAGATCAAATTAATTCATTTCAAAGAATTTGGAATAAAGAGTATATGGTTTTAGAACACACGCGAGAAGAAATTGTGATATGAATCTACAAACATCAATAAAAGCATAATATAGCTAAGATACTTTCTCAAAAACTACACATCGATGAGCCCAATGTTCTTGCACTCTAGTAGTCACATTGCTAATTTATTCCAGGCATTTTTCAAGTAATGTCTAGAGGAAAGCCATGTACCCTAGTCATTACCTTACCAATTTTTTCTTGGAATCCAAAACATAAATTTCAGCTAGATTTAATCAAAATGAAGTACAAATACCTTTGATACGAGAAACTCTATTTTAACTGGCACATTTCTAGAAATTGGTGACATGAAACTAGGGTATATAAACTTGGTGAATTTTTTGGAAGGGTGAATAGGAAAAATGGAGCACTCAAAAGCCAAAGGTTAGTATAAAGTGGCTTATTTAAAGTATTTGCCTTCCCTATGGTTGTGCAATGCACAAACCTAGTCCTTTAGTACATAGAACACTACAAGTTTAACATCAAACAAATATGTTTAGATTACAACAATTTTCTCATCGTGTTGGATAGAGAAACTATTATTGGTTGCCTTAGGTTACTAGAGATAGAAGTATTTAGATTTTTTGACTTCATTTCATATCAAGAATAGTTCAACGAAAAGAAGGTATATTATGAAAATATTATTGTAAGGAGTTGTTTGCTATAGCCAAGAGAGGTAAATCTTAATTACCCAATAATTTGTACAAGTCACATTTTAGAGATGAGATTTCAAATATAGTAGTCCTACTTTAGAGACTAAGAGGTAATGTGATTGCTCATGACTTTAAGTAGTGGATGTTCTACTTTGTGCATATTATTGTTGTAAGACAACAATATCTAGACCGGCCAATCCTCATGAGTGATAGGTTGCGCTATAAGATATCAAACTTTTATTTCAACAAGTTCTTTTACATCTCTTCTTTCTTTGTGTCCTAGCTACATAAGACAATCACAAGGACCTCGACTTCTAAAGGTCTTTTACTATCAAATTCAAATATATGGTTGTTATCTTGACCTTCAACTGCAAAGGAGCTATCACAACTTTAAAAGAGTGAATGATGCATTCACCATTAAACTACTCATGTAGTTGTAAGGCGATTTGGGTTTGCCAAAGGATTTCTTTTAAGGATATTTGATTAGTGAACAAGTATGGTAGTCATTTGATTCAATTTCAGAGATTTATTTATATTAGAGTTGGCAAATATGATGGAATTCCTCATATAGTGCCCAAATATGAAGAACATAAATTTATTCTTATTTATATATGTAGACAAGTTGAGGTCAATAAAAGGTATGAAAAAATTAAGAAAGTACGTATCAAATTCCCCACTTTTCTTAGATATTATTCATGTTAGTCTGACATAGATATTCTCAACATTGAGATATATATTGTTAAGTACAACATTTCAACATATGAAATGAGATTTCCCTTTGACAACAAAGAACTTATAAGAACAATTTCCAAGTAGGACATGGTTCCACCATATCCTCATATCTAAGACTATTGAGATAATTGTGGTGATAATTATAAGGATAGAAAGTGAAATTTAATGATGATGACTCTTAGAAATATTTTAACTTTTAGATTAAAATAGGATATAAATGATATTTAAGATGATGAATGACCTAATGGAACCAATCTACTCTAGTCACATTTATTTGTAACTCATTATACAAATAGATTGGAGTATAAAAGGGCTAAAAGGTATTGAAACAAGAACCAACGTAGTCCTAAAAAGAATTCAAATATATCTTGTAAATAAGAAGGATATGGCTTAGAAGGCACAACATAAGGGAGGAGAAAAATAAGAAGGTTAAAGAAACCCTAGTTAGGTAGAGGTGAGGATATAGATGAGGCTCTAGAGTAGAGAAAAATCATAGAGAAGACTTGTCGTGATTTTCCAACCAAGGAGAGTCAAGTAGAAGAAAAAAATAGAGGGACAAGAAGAAGGGAAAATAAAAGTATAATGAAAGATAACAAAAAAATATATGACATAAATATTGATTCATTTGGAGAATAGCTAGATCCATCTCAAAATGTGATCGATAAAATTTACTTGAAGGGTAACTATCCTCCATTTCCCTTCAATTTACAGAATGTAACCAGTACATCACCATTTAGGAGAGCCCTATAGTTTTCATCATGTGACTCTTAGTCAAATAATTAAGCTATTGGTTCTACTTCCTCCCCTTGACGGCTAGAAAATAATTTTCCTAAGAAAAGGAAAAACAATACTAGTCAATTTTCCTAATTACAATATTAGAGGGAAACTCTTACAAAAGTCCCCTAAACCTAAAAGGTTGAAGACCACATCATGAATAATGCTGGATAGTAGTTCTAGGAACCTTTATGTAGAAATTGTACATACCTCTACTCTAAAAGAACCTGGTCATGCAATAATATCTTACAACAATACGATAATGGTTGATTTGGGTCCCCCGAATAGGGATAGGGATGTTCATAATTTTAACTTAATAACCATAAACCTACTTGGGTCCCCGAACAAGGTTTATGATTGTTTTTAAGGGATAAGAAATATTTTAATTAGTAAATAGGGCATATTTAGATTAAGGTCATTTGATTACATGATTTTATTATTATTATTATTAGTTTTTTCTTTTTGAAATTTTTTCTCATAGGTTAGATAACATATGAATCCATCATATGCATGGATTTCATTATGAGAGTTGTTTGTTGGGTTCTACCCTTGTGGGAGAAACATTTGACCCCACATACAGTGTGAAAGTTTGAAATATTAAGCTCTACTTGAATTTAGCATGTGGGTAAGGGCAGAAAGTTGTGTCTAGTTAGTGTGGAATTTTTACACTTAGAAAAAAATGGTAAATCTCACGGAGCACATGAGAAATGAAACGGGATCCCATTTCACGTCGGAATCCCAAGCCAAAATTTGAAATGGGACCCCGAGCCTAGATCTAAGAAATGGGATCCCGTTTCGAAAAGGAAATGGGATCCCATTTCCTTTTTTTTTAATTTTAATTTTTTTAATTTTTTTTAATTTTTTTTATTTATTTTTTTAATAAAAAATACAAGCTATATATATACATGAAATTTAAAATTTATATGTAAGTCACATTTCTCTTTGTCTTTTTTTTCCTTTCTATCTCACTTTGTCCCCTCTCTCCCAAAATCTAAAACTATGTCTCTACCTCTCTTTCACATCCTTAACTCTTTACTCTTTATCTTCTCTATCTTTATACACCTCCCCTTACCCCCTACCTACCTATATTTCTCTATATATACATCTCTACCTCTCTCTTAACGTACCATCTCTCTCCCAACCAACTTATCTTTCTCTACATATGTCATAATAGGTCCTACTAAGGGGTCTTATGCCATAGTAGGTCCTAGTAAGAGGTATAATGTCTTAATAGATCCTCTCAAGGGGTCTTATGACATAATAGGACCTATTATGTCATAATAAGACCTATTATGTCATAATAGGACCTATTATGTCATAATAGGTCGTATTATGTCATAATTGGACCTATTATGTCACAATGGGACCTATTATGTCATAATAGGTCGTATTATGTCATAATTGGACCTATTATGTCACAATGGGACCTATTATGACATAATAGGTTGCATTATGACATAATAGGTCCTATTATGTCACAATAGGTCCTATTATGACATAATAGGTCCTATTATGACATAATACCCCTTAACAAGTCTTGGTAAGGGGTATAAAGTCATAATAGGTCTTCTTAAGGGGTTTTATGACATAATATGACCTATGATATGATAATAGGACCTATGATGATATAATAGGACTTATTAAATCATCATAGATCTTATTATGTCATTATTAGTCCTATTATGACATAATACTCTTTAATAGGTCCTACTAAGGGGTATAATGTCATAATAGTTCCTCTTAAGGGGTCTTATGACATTATAGGACCTATTATGACATAATAGGTCCTATTATGTTATAATCGATCTTATTATGTCATAATAGATCCTGCTAAGGGGTCTTATGTCATAATAGGTCCTCTTAAGGGGTCTTATGACATAATAGGACACTATTATGACACAATATGACCTATTATGTCACAATATGACCTATTATCTCACAATAGGACCTATTATGTCATAATTTGTCCTATTATGTCACAATGTGACCTATTATGACATTATAGGTCCTATTATGACATTATAGGTCCTATTATGTCACAATAGGTCTTAATAGGTCCTATTATGTCACAATGTGACCTATTATGACATAATAGGTCGTATTATGACATTATAGGTCCTATTATGTCACAATAGGTCTTGTTATGACATAATACCCCTTAACTCTCTCTAAAATTACCATCTCTCTCTCTCAACCAACTTATCTTTCTCTACATATGTCATAATAGGTCCTAGCAAGATGTATAATGTCATAATAGGTCCTCTTAAGGGGTCTTATGACATAATAGGTCGTATTATGTTATAATAGGACCTATTATGTCACAATGGGACCTATTAATAGGCCATATTATGATATTATAGGTCATATTATGGCATAATACCCCTTAACAAGTCCTAGTAAGGGGTATAAAGTCATAATATGTGCTCTTAAGAGGTTTTATGACATAATATGACCTATGATGTCATAATAGGACCTATGATGACATAATAGGACCTATTACATCATCATAGATCCTATTATGTCATTATTAGTCCTATTATGACATAATACCCTTTAACAGGTCCTAGTAAAGGGTATAATGTCATAATAAGTCCTCTTAAGGGGTCTTATGACATAATAGGACCTATTATGACATGACAGGTTCTCTTAAGGGGTCTTATGACATTATAGGACCTATTATAACATAATAGGTCCTATTATGTGATAATCAACCCTATTATGTCATAATAGGTCCTACTAAGGTTCGTCTTATGTCATAATAGGTCCTAGTAAAAGGTATAATGTCATAATAGGTCCTCTTAAGGGGTCTTATGACATGATAGGACCTATTATGATAGAATAGGTCCTATTAGGTGATAATCAATCATATTATGTCATAATAGGTCCTACTAAGGGGTCTTATGTCATAATAGGTCCTAGTAAGAGGTATAATGCCATAATAGGTCCTCTTGAGGGGTCTTATGACATAATAGGACATATTATGATATAATAGGTCGTATTATGTCACAATAGGACCTATTATGACATAACAAGACCTATTATGTCACAACAGGACCTATTATGATATAATAGGTCATATTATGACATTATAGGTCCTATTATGTCACAATAGGTCCTATTATGACATAATACCCCTAAACTATCTCTAAACATACTATCTCTCTCTTCCAACCAACTTATCTTTCTCTACATATGTCATAATAGGTCCGACTAAGGGATATTATGTCATAATAGGTCCTCTTAAGGGGTCTTATGATATAATAGGTCGTATTATGACATAATAAGTCATATTATGTCATAATATGACCTGTTATGTCACAATCGGACCTATTATGACATAATAGGTTGTATTATAACATTACAGGTCCTATTATGTTGCAATAGGTCCTATTATGACATAGTACCCCTTAACATGTCTTAGTAAGGGGTATAAAGTCGTAATAGGTCCTCTTAAGGGGTTTTATGACATAATACGACCTATGATGTCATAATAGGACCTACGATGAGATAATAGGACCTATTACATCATCATAGATCCTATTATGTCATAATTGGTCATTTATGACGTAATACCCTTTAACAAGTCCTACTAAGGGGCATAATGTTATAATAGGTCCTCTTAAGGGGTCTTATAACATAATAGGACCAATTATGACATGACAGGTTCTCTTAAGGGGTCTTATGACATTATAGGACCTATATGACATAATAGGTCCTATTAGATGATAATCGATCCTATTATGTCATAATAGGTCCTACTAAGGGGTCTTATGTCACAATAGGTCCTAGTAAGAGGTATAATGTCATAATAGGTCCTCTTAAGGGGTATTATGACACAAAAGGACCTATTATGACACAAAATGACCTATTATGTCATAATGATACCTATTATGACATAATAGGTCATATTATGACATTATAGGTCCTATTATGTCACAATAGGTCGTGTTATGACATAATACCCCTTAACAAGTCATATTAACGGATATAAAGTCATAATAGGTCCTCTTAAGGGATTTTATGACATAATATGGCCTCTGATGTCATAATAGGACCTATGATGACATAATATGACCTATTATGTCATCATAGGTCATATTATGTCATAATCAGTCATATTATGACATAAGACCCTTCAATAGGTCCTACCAAGGTGTATAATATCATAATACGTCTTCTTAAGGGGTCTTGTGACATTATAGGACCTATTATGACATAATAGGTCTTACTAAGGGGTCTTAAGTCATAATAGTTCCTATTAAGAGGTATATAATAGGACCTATTATGACTTAATAGATCATATTATGTCATAATAGGACCTATTATGACTTAATAGATCATATTATGTCATAATAGGACCTATTATAACATTATAGGACCTATTATGTCACAATAGGACCTATTATAACACATTAGGACCTAGTATGTCACAATGAGACTTATTATGACATATTAGGTTGTATTACGACATTATAGGTCCTATTATGTCACAATTTATAAGATCTTCTAAAATCTAGAATCTGTATTATAACTCCTAGAGATCTGAAAGCACTCTCAAACATCCTGCCAATATATACATGAAATATAACTTAAATTATAAGAAAGGAAAAAGACAAAGCGAAATGTGACTTAAACTTAAATGTTATATTTCATGTATATATAGTTTGTTTTTGAAAAAAAAAAAATTAAAAAAATGTATATATAGTTTATTTGAAAAAAAATAAATTTAATTTAAAAAAAAAAAAAAATTAAAAAAAGGGAAACGAGATCCCGTTTGCTAAATGTTTTTTTAATTATTTTAAAAAATGAAACAGGATCCTATTTTTAAAATTTCAAACTTTGGTTTGGTTGTAGCTTCAGTTTTGGCTTGGGAAATGGCTTGGAGAGCCAACCCTTTGGCTTGGACTTGGTTTGACCTACAACTTGAAGGCCAAATCAATCTTCATATAAAATAATGACTTCAAAAATATATCTGAACACCAAATTTTCATATTTTTTTTAAACAATGAAAACCCATTATAGTAGAGACTATCTAGATTCAAAATATGTAATTTTTTAAAAAAATTGATCAATATTTCTATTTTAAAAATAGTTACTAATGAAAGAGGTCTATAAACTCGAAATAACATGGTTTTTTAGTTTTTTAATAACTTTTTTGTCTCTAAGTTTTTTGAAAAAAAAAGTATATGGCATCAAACTAGAGACAATTCTATACAGTTTTTAAAAAAAAACCAAGAAATGCTAAGTGTAGGTCAAATTATGCTTGCCGTACATAAGAATTTTTCAAAACAATGATTATGCCCAATAAAAAATTAACAAAAAAAAAATATGCAGAAAAAAATAAAAAATAAATATTCTCATCAAAGCTGAGTGAGTTATAGATCTTTTCCCAAAAGGATTTATAAAAATAATTTCATTTAAGTCAAATTATGCTTGCCGTACACGGGCATGGTATGGTCCTGAAAAAGTGACTTTTAAACTATAGGTTTTAGTAATGCCTATTCAAACTTCATATTTAAGATCTGGGTATTAAAATAAATTATATATTTGGAAAGTAGACTTCAAGCACTATAGTTTCTATTACTGATTTTTTCAAGATTGATTCTTTAAGTGCCTCAAATATTTAGGTCAAATAGGATGAAATTGAAAAAAATTTGGTCAAAAAGTGGACACAACTTCTTGCAAGTACCCATGTCTTCATAGTGGATAAGATTTCAGGACTTTTAATTGATTTTCTTATTTAGGGAAACCTTAAATTTTTTCAAAAAAAGAGGGTTCCAGCACTCCCCTCAAAACATGTGTTTAAAATCAATATTGACAGTTCTTCTAGAGTTAATCCAAGTGAAGTTAAGATAAGAAGTCTTGGACATGATGATGCTAATTTTGTTAACTTCTTGGTCTCTATTACCAAAAAATTTAGTATTAATAATCAAATGGAGGTGTATGCGGGAAAAGAGGGTCGATAGAACTCGAAATGCAAAAAATGGAGCTCTAGGGAGCCTTGCTCACACACCCACATGACTTCTTGGTGCAAGCTATGGAGTCATGAGGTATGGCTCAGCTTCCCAAGGTTGGTTCCATGGTTCTCTATCTTACATGGTCCCTCAAACCAATGTTTTTTGCTCTCAGATTACTGAGCAAAATGGTTTAGGGATGACAAATGCAAGAATGAGGGATACTTTTGTTGATTTTAAGATGAAATGCATCCTAAGCTATGCATGATCCTATAAATACAATAAACTAGTTATAAGATGACAAGATTAGCAAACAAGACTATCCTAGCATGCTATATTAGTCTATGATTAAGCTAAATGATGAGGAACATACTCTAAACATGCATATTTAGATTAATTCCTATTTAAAAGAGAAGCTAAATGATGAACATAAAATGAGATATGAAAGCTTGAATGGATTTTAGTATAAGTGTGATGCTAAAGACTTGGATATCTGAAAATGGAGGAATGAGAGCTCTATTTATAGCAAAAATAGGGCAATGGATGGGTAGGATTGAAAGAGTTAATCAAGGGCTAAGTTTGAAAGTTGGGAGTCCATGTTTGCAATTGGCACCAATGAAATGGTGACAAATGTCAACATAAGGTTGGCTGAGAGGAGATGTAAGAAGCATTAAATGCTTGAGAAGACCTCATGGTTACCCTAGGGGTTAAGGGTTAAGGTTAACTTAAGATTACCCATTGGATAAAGCTTTTATCCAAAGGATAAACTCTTGTGCAAAGGATTAAGGATAACCATGGTCAAAGCAATAAATGCTTTATGAGACCCTTGGGTTACATGGAGGTTGAGTTTAGGGAAATTCTTTAGCCATGCTAGAGTGTTGAGTTAACCATTAATGGTTATGAAGACTTTGGGGACAAATTTGTAAGAGTCCTTCCAAATTTAGGGGTATTCAACAAGTTAGCTTGTTGAATGGATAAAGGCTTTAATGCCTTTAGAAGACTTTACTCCAATTTTGAGAAGTGACCTCCTCAAATTTAGGGAAAAGGGATAATGGATGGGTTTGGGTTAATTAATCAATATTAGAAGAATCTAGAAGGGGTTAGGAAGAGGGTTTAGGATGCAAGTGGGAGGTGTAGGATTTTGCAAGTGAATGAAGGGATAATGGGTTTTAATTGAATTTAATTCAATTTGGTTGCAATTAAATAAATTAGATTTATTTAATTTAGGATAACTATTTTAATTAAATTTGAATTTAATTAAAAAGTGGATAGGGGCTTTAATTGAATAAAATGAATTTATTCTATTAAATGGGTATAGTGAATTTAACTGAGTAATTTATTTAATTAAATAGAGGAATACGGGTAGTTTAATTAAATTGGATTTAATTAAATAGAGAAATGAACATAAAATATTCATTTAGGAAAATGGTCATTTTTATACGTCTACATTTTGCCTTTCTTTGAAGTGACGTGTGTGCACATGTTATTTCAAAGAAAATGATGTGTCGTTGCGATTTTATGATCAATGTCATTTTTATGGATTTTCATGTCGTGCCGCAGATTTGATATGTGATACCCCAGATTTGATAATCGATGGTGATAATGCCCCCTCGGGAGATGAATCAAAATTTTGAAAAATTTGATTTGATTTGATAATGGCATTTGCGGTGCAAAATTTTGGGTAGGTGAAATGTTTAAATTGATTCATCTCCCAATAATTGATGTGTGAGGGTATGAGGGATTCTGCGAGCAAATTACATGCTCATTTTCCTAACCCTAATTTCATTTTACCCTATAAAAGGGAAAAAGTGCATTGTTTTGTCTCATTTATGCTTGTTGACTTTGGAGAAAGAGACTTTTGGAGAGAAGACAAAATGCCTATTCCCTATTCTACGCATCGATTCAAGTGCATTTGGAGGCATCAGAGGCCTGCCGCGTATGGACCACCGGTAAGTCAACCCTTTTGACCCCTTTTGGATTTATAATTTGATCATTTTTGGTCAGTTTTTTATTTTTGAAATTCGGTTTTAATGTTTTAGCGCATAGGAGTCTTAGTTTAGCGCATACGAAAAATTCAGTAGCACATAGGGTTGCATTTTAGGGTAGCATCTGAAAATATTTAGGGTAGCGCATGAAATTTTTAGGTTAGCGCATGGCCTTAGGTTAGCGCATGATGGACATAGGGTAGCACTTCGAGTCAAAAGGGTAGCGCATAGGGTCCACAAGGAGTCGCATGGGCAGGGGGATGTAGCGCATAGGTTTAAATAGGTAGCGCAAGCATGGGATAGATTAGCGCATGGGTCGGTTTTAATGCTTAGGGTGGATTAGTTGGCGCATGGAGAAAAAAGGGTAGCGCGTAGAGTTAGTCTAGCGCATAGGGTAGATAGGATAGCGAGTAGAGAAAACAGGGTAGCACATGGATATAGTTTAGCGCATAGCCAAATTTAATTAGCTCATTGATCAGCTTTTGCAAGATTTGGCGATTTTTGAATGTAAAAAATTATATAGGAAAAGGCCACTTTTGCCTGGGGAGGTGGTGGATTTTTGTCATTTGTTGTGTCTGTTTGTTATGTTTTTGATAATTTGTCCAATATGAGTATTGATATAACTTGGTTTAATTTGCGTTTGTTCAAGTTATTGATGTAGATATTACTGTGTTTTTGGTCGAATCATGATTTGATTTGCACCGTTTCAAGTTCATATGTGTGGAGCCTGATGTGTGTTACAAGCTGATATGAATGTGGAACTTGAGTTGTGTTACAAGTTGATATGGGTTGGAAACTTGAGTTGTTTTATAAGCTGATATGGGTGGGAAACTTGAGTTGTTTTACAAGTTTATGTGATGTGGAGACTTGAGTTGTTTTACAAGTTTTGATATGGTTTTTGAAAACTTGAGTTGTGTTACAAGTTGATATGGAATGAAATGATGTGGAACTTGATTAGATGAGCAAATTGTTTCATGTTTTTGATGTGATTTTGATTTTGATATCTTTGTTTTGATGTGGAAGCTGATATTGGACTTGTTTTGCTTTTTTGATAGGAGCGATTGAGAGTGGTTTAGTCATGTGAGCGGTTCCCCAGACCATGGACATTGATACCACGGTTGGCATAGGCTGACCTAGATGTCATTGAGAGATGCAACTTTTCATCTTTGTTGGATATGCCTCGGTTCACCGTGAACCAGGGTTTACTTACAGCGCTCGCCAAGAGATGGCATAGTGATACGAACACTTTTCACTTTTCTACTGGTCAGATGACGGTTACTCCAGAGGACTATTACAGGATATTGTGGATTCCCGTAGCAGGTGCATTATTGCCATATGAGTAGACTGAGGAGGGTGGGACTGAGGCACTGCGGCGCATATTTCACGATGAGATAGTCTGTGGATATGAGATCCCTTGGCAGGAGTTCTTGGATCTGGACTATGCTCCTCTCCCGTCCGTACTAGTAGGTTTCATAGGAGGATTCCTTTGTCTCGACCGTAGGTCGAAGGGATTTTCTATGGCTTGGGGATTGGTGCTCAAGGAGATGGTGACCTAGGGTCGCAGGTTTTCTTGGGGATCGGCCATGTTAGCTCACTTATACAGGGACTTACATGAGGTTGTGTATCAAGGCTACGGGAGTTTGTCAGCTGGCATGACACTCTTATAGGTATGGTGCTGGGAGCACATTCCAGTAGCGAGGACACTGGTGGATAGAGACAGGCATGCTGGACAAGCATATGCATATGGTTACAGGGGGCTAGTTGTCTCGCATAAGCTGGGCAAACTTGAGCACTAGAGGAGGGTGCTAGATGATATCGATACGGTCATCTGGCGACCTTATACAGATTGCAAGGTCTAGGTGGAGGATGGGCTGGAGATGCCTTATGTTTTCATGAGTCGGTTTTATATAGGGAGGACGCCCTTTATGATTGACAGATTCTAGGTTGGTAGGGTTTTGTGGTAGTATGGTCAGAAGCAAGGGATACCATAGGGGACTTGCTTGTATGCACACCAGAGATAGGATATACCAGATTGGGGCCCTACTATTGATAGTGGAGCGGCTATAGAGGAGTTCTCCAGCTTAGCGAGCTAGATATGGGACTATGATCCCGAGATACTAGACACGGGGATGACACATGAGTTTGTTGGTTTGTTTGCAGCTCGTGTTGTGGCCAGGATATCAGATCCTGAGGAGATGTGGCCTGCCTTTGATGACGACTAGGATGAGGCAGGGGGAGATGGTGATGATGGAGATGATGGAGGTGGAGGAGGATGATGGGGGAGAGGATACCGAGGGAGGAGAGGAGACAAGGGTAGAGATGGGGGAGTTATCGTAGCACTCAGAATTCCCCACGTCACACTTTTGTCCATCGAAAAGTAGGTCCAAAGTGGCTTTCAAGTAACTTCAAAGCATCTTGTCTTTCAAGCCCATGATGCCAAACTAACATAATTTTGATCATTCATTTGTCATTAATGCATGAGGAACATTTTAGGACACTAGACCTGAATGGAGAGAAAAGATGGATTTAAAATGAGAGAAGAGGAGGGAAAGAAGAGGTCAGTGAGTCATTTAGAAGATTTCAAGTCGTTTCCACTAACATGTGCAGGTGACAAGTGGAAAGGCAAGCTCAGAATCGACATTCAAACATTGAGATGTCGTAAGATTAATGTGCGACACGCTAATGTCAATGCAACATGTTATTGATCAAATGAATCACACTAAAAAATGATAAGTGACAAGAGAAAGACACAGCTAATATGACACAAAAGATGAAGGATAGCTACTGAAAAGGTGTCTTGAGAATCCCGAGAGGGAAAAGGTTGGTGCAAGGGCTGAAGTGAACCTACTTAGGTGCTAAGGGAATGGACAACAAAGTGGTTGTTAGAGTAAATGATTCTTTTCCATTCCACTCTTGACTTAAGTTTACTTAGGTGAACCTATTTATTTAGATATTATTTTATGAGGATATTGTTGAGTCCTACTTTGAGTCTAACTCCACCTAGGATATATTTGAGTCCTACTTGAACTATAACTTCTCCTATGATATGGTTGAGTCCAATTTGGACTCTCATTCTTCTAAAGGATGTTGTTGAGTTCTATTAGGACTCTACTTCCTCCATGTTGAGACACTTGTATCAACCTTCTCCATGCTTCCTATCAGCTCTTGCCTATATAAACGGGCTAGATTCCATGTATTTTATTCTCCACATGCTCCAGCTACTGGACCTCTTTGGGCTCGTCAGACATTGGAGTTAGCGGGTGATTGGATTGGTGATCCTTTAGATGAGATAAGAACAAGGTCATAGTTTAAGAAAGCTCCACATCTCTTCATTTCTATAGCTTCTAATCCACAATATTTTCGAGAAGTTTCTGCTGTTCCCGAGTGGGATGTTGCTATGCAAGAGGAGTTTAGTTCCTTATAGAGGAACCATACTTGGGATTTAGTCCCTCTTCCTAAAGGAAAAGGGATTTAGTCCTTCTTCTTAAGGCAAAATAGCTCTGATACCATGTTATGATCTGAAAAGAAGATATAAAACCAGAATCTAATGAAAGAGTTAGATCAAACAATTGCAAATAAAATTGACTAAATAAAAAATTAGACAAACTTGATGTAAATGCTTAGAGGCATAATAGCATCAAGGAAAATCTCAATATGCAATATGCAATATCCCAATATTTCTATTATATAAAATACATGCAATCTAGCCTGTTTATATAGTTAAGAGCTAATAGAAAGCATGGACAAGGTTGAGACAAGTGTCTCAACCTTGAGGAAGTAGAGTCCTGATAGAAATCGACAACATCCTCTAGAAGAGTGAGAGTCCAAATTGGACTCAACCATATCATAGGAGGAGCTAGAGTTCAAGTCATATTTGTCTAATATTGTTATTTTGTCAATTTTATTTCCAATTTTTTGATCTAACTCTTTTATTAGATTCTAGTTTTATAGCTCCTTTTCAGGTTATAACAGTGGTTACAAAAGATGTAGGTCGAATTACAAAGGGGTATGCAGTTTTCGACACTACATAGATAGAAAAAGAAAACCATATGGGAAAAAAATCTTCTCCAAAAGAGAGCAAATAAAATAATAGTTTAAGAAGTGAGAGAAGGATAGGAGGACTCAATATGATCTCCCAATGACTTCTTGTATCAAAAAAGTACAATGAATGTTACCGCATGATGGAGAGAGAGAGAGAGAATAGGAATCCACCCATGAAGATGTAGCTCCTATGCCAAAAATATGGATTACAAATCAAGGTCCACTACTTGCAAAAAAAATTATCCTCTTAAGAAGAAATAAATCCATTAGAGATTGGAGAAGCCATTCCCCAAAACTAGAAGAAGTAGGAATCCAAATCCAAATAGTGCGTACCTCTAGAAACTTCTCAAATGTCACTATGTCCTTAAGGAATATTATGAATCATTATAATGTTTTAAAGCACATTTTATTAAGCTTTCTTAATTCTATAACAATTATTATCATGACACAAATTACATCTTATTAGCATATTATATGGAATAATATGTCAAAAAATAATAGAATACAAAAATAAAATAAAATAGATTGAAATGTAATTTAAATTTTCTTGAAAACTGTTTATCATTTATCATTTTTATTATTAATGTAAATAATAGGGTGGGTGCAAGAAGTTGACTCCCACTTTTGGGCAAAAAGTGGAAGTGTTTTCCCTATTTTTCAATTTTTTTGTCGATTGATGTCAAAATTTGAGGTACTTAGAGTTTGAATATGAAAAAACTTTAGGAATAGATAATGTAGTGCTTGGAGTCTAATTTTCAAATATGTAATTTATTTCAATACCCACATGGTAGAAATTGCTTTTTAGTAGGCATATTTAAAAACCATTTTTTCAAAATGCTTGTTTCAGGACCATACCACACGTGTACGACCACCATATTTTGACGTAAATAAAAGAATGTTTGTAAATCCTTTTGGGAAAAGATACCTAATACACCAAATATTGATGAGAATATTTTTTCTTATTTTTTTATTCAATATATATTTTTTAATTAGTTTTTAATTGACTATAAAGTACATTTTCAAAACATCTAGTGTAGGACCACCATAATTTGATGAAAATTTTATATTTTTAATTTTTTTTTTAATCTTCAAAAGAATTGTATGTAGATTGATGTCATATAATTTATTTTCAAAAAAACCTAAAAACAAAAAAGTTATTAAAATTTTACTAGACCTCAGTATTTTACATTTAGGTACCACTTTTGATTAATAAATAATGCAAAAATAGTAAAATTAATCATATCGCTATGAAATTTATATTTTTGAAATTAGGACAATGAGAACTCTAATGGGTTTTTGTTTCAGATGTCCAAAAATACGATCAAGAAGACCTTCAAAAAATTATGGCAAGGTAGAAATCTGGTATTCCAGTGCCTTAGCCATTTTTTGGAGGTCCAAGCATAGGCTTGGTCCCACCAAGCCTAACCCGAAGCCAAAATTGAGGCTTGGGTGTGTTTCCTGCTCCATCTTTTATGAAACGAGTGCCCGTTATTTAAAAGTCAAAAAACGGGCACCCGTTTTGAAATTTATAGTACTTTAATAAACGTGTGCCTGTTTTTAGAAACAGGTACACATTTTTAGAAACGGGTGCCCATTTTTAGAATCGGGTACCCATTTTTAAAAACGTGTGCCCATTTCTAAAAAACATGCACCTGTTTCTCTATGGTGGTCTGATCCTAAATGGGCACCCGTTTTGAAATTTATAGTACTTTAAGAAACGTGTGCCCGTTTTTAGAAACGGGTATACGTTTTTAGAAATAGGTGCCCATTTTTAGAAACGGGTACCCATTTTTAAAAACGTGTGCCCGTTTCTAAAAAAACGTGCACCTGTTTCTCTAAGGTGGTCCGATCCTAAACGGGCACCCATTTTTCAAAACGTGCACCCATTTTGTTTTTATGGGTCGAGGCTCCGAAGCTAAACGGGTGCCTATTTCTTAAAAAATGGGCACTCGTTTCTAGCGGCAAACTTTTTTGCTCACAGACTTCCACGGAATTGGGAGCCAACTTCTTGCACCCACCCAGAAAACTTCCTCTACTAGCTATAAAGATAATGCTTCCATTTTTTTTATGGATTATAGTGCACGCTGCATGCTTAATATTGTTGTGCATTACTCCTGTAACATTAATGTTCACCAGTTGCTCAAATTAGTCCATCTCATACTTTGCCACACCTTTTTTATGGAACTAGATGACTCATGCATTCTTATACATTATGTCTAGTTTTCCATGAAGAAAATCACCACTGTGTGTGCATCCTTCTCTTTCCTCACATAATAGGGGATATATATCGCCTAGGGAGAAAGGGACTCTAGTGACATCAATTTAGCATTGTCTACAGTGTTTGCAATTATGATTTGGCTCCATGTTTTATTAATAGGAAAACAATGGCCTATCGAATGCATTAGGATCCACTCGAGACTATTTCAATTTTCCATTGTAATCCTTTCTAGATTAATTCTTTAAAAGTATAGCTTTAAAGAATTCCTACTTTCTGCTATTGTGTGCTTACCATGTAAAGGAGCACATTAGCATTTAAATTCAGAGTTGGTTATGAGTATGTAATAAATATATATGATATTTAAAGTTGTGTAATATGATCTCATGTAAACTATAATCCATAATATAGAGATCTAGTAAAAATTAATTATTAATTATGTAGTTATTTTTGAAAGAATATCATATAGTATCTATAATTTTATTATATATTGAAAAACAAGATCATTTTGAGACTGTAGTTGTAACCATTTATAGAAATAAAATTATAATGTAATTGCAACCATTTATAGAAATGTTGGAAAGTTGCAAAAGCTATTGTTAAATAAAAAATGTGATAGTAATATCTCAAATGTTTGAAGAATAGGTAGATGATAAAAACCATTGGAAAATATCTAATCATGTTTTAATTTGAGGGACACAACACAATGGTCCACTTCTTTTCATCTCATACAATTAACATTATAATTTTGATTCTCTTTTTATTGAATGCATTCACCTCTAACACACCTTTTCCTTTAAAATTAAAATAAAACCTTTCATTAAAGCCAAAAATTTAGAATTAAGACTTTAATATTAACATAAAGTCAGTCTCAAACTTTAATATTGGAAGACTCAATGAATTTCATTGCAATTGGTTTACCCCTCTCATCAACTACACAATAAAAAAATAAGTAAGATAAATATTAAAAATGGTTGTTATTAATTATAGTATGTATAAATGATTATGACAATTAAATTTAAAAATTTATTTTCATCATCACAACATAAGATTCCTTAATATCATTATTGTACATCATACATTTTAATAGAATGAAATTAAATAGATATAAAATAAAATAATTTGCAATTTAGTAATGATATTATGTAACATGTAACATTGTCTCTTATTTGTCTCAGTTTAATTATTTAGTAAATAAAAAAATCTATAACTTATTGTCTTCTCTAGCTCATCTTGATGATGAATCATAGAGTATTCACTTGTTTCATGCATTACCTCCAGTATGAGATTGTTTGGTTCACTAAAAATGATATAACCAAGATGAGAAAATATGGTACATGGGTAAATTATTTTTTCCTTTAGTTACCACAGAACTGGTAATGAATTGTGTGGAAATACCCTCTTTAGTAGAGGTACAAGCCAAGATAGTGGTCACAACTTAGGGCATAGCCAACTTAAAGGAGGTAATTCTTAAAGGAAGGCATTTTTTAAATATTTCTCTGTATTTCACTAGTGAGGGATCCAAATATTTAAGCTATTTGAAAATGGTGGCGGAAGGAAATGGCAAGCGGTGGGAGCGATAGGAGTGGAGCTATGGTTTATGGTGTAGAGGTAGATGAGGAGGGCGATGGTGTGGGGTCTTTGTGTAGCCATATGCTCTTGATGTGGCTGCCTTTGGCTTTGAAGAGGTGTTCTTGGTTTTCACTTTACTGGCGTTGCATGGTAAACGATGGTGTTCTCAGGGACATGTTGCCCTGTAAATCTCTTTCCAGTGGCACCTTTTATGGCTTTTGATGTATATTTTGAGTTTGACATTTTATTTGGTATTAGGGGCAGCATTTTTGCTTGCTTCTTCTTCACTTTTCTTCCCTTATTTTCGGAAGTGTTTGGTCGAATGGAGAGGGAGACGTTGGAGCCAGTGTCTGGATATTGCTAAAGCTGTGATGGACTTCTCCTCAGATCCTAATGATACTACTGTTGTGTTTGATGTCATTGTGGTTGTCAAGGACATGTTTTGCGGGTCCTTTCTTTTAGATGGTTTTTTGTGCATCTAGTTGGATTTTTTTCTAGGAGGGGGAGCTATTTTTGGTGTGGGTGTTTCAGATGTGGTGTGTGGCTTTGACGTTTCAGTGCGTTATACTTCTAGGTTTTGCGGTTGTTTCTTTTTCCATGGTTGTTGTGGTTGGAATGATGCAAGTTGCAAGGGTGTTGGCGAAAGGGTTCGAGCTTTTTGGTGATGGTAGGGAGAGCTTTGTTGACCTCATTTGCGTTCATTTCTTCTTGCCTAGCATGGGTTCTTTTATCCTGGCTATGGCCATACTTGGCAAGGTTGTGTTTGGTGCTATTTATTTTTCTCTGGAAACTCTTGCTTTCTCCTCTGTGACTTGCGTGAGCTGGTTTGCTCTGGCTGTCATCAATCTGCCTGTCATCAATGATGAGTTCTAGTTGGTAGGTTCTTGCACTGGTATTGATTATTGTCTGAACACAAGTTTTGTTTATGCTGGGATCTTTATGGTTTTGTCCCTGGTTGGTATGAATGATGTAGTTATCATCCCTTTGGTTGTTTATGTTTCCTATTGTGGTGGTTATGTTGAGTTTCTTGTTCTCTCTTTTGGCTGTAGTATTTTTATGTTCCCCTTGTTGGTTGGGGTTTCCTCTTTTGGCTTTTGGCCTTGAGGTTGCTATTTCTTTTTGGGAATATTTTATTGTTAGTTTTTATCAATAGTGGACATGGGTGTGTTTCCTAGGGTACTCTTATTGAGGTGGGGTGCTCTTAGTGCGATCTCATGTGCTCAAGGTGATGGATATATTAGATTTTCTAGCTTCCAAGATCCGCAGTTACTAAAGGGGGTTGTCTCTTCCCCTCTTTTAGATCACACCCATGTTTTTCGTATTGATGTGGAATTTTGGTTTCCAGCACATGCTTTTTTATTTATTTCTTTTGATCTTTTTTATTTTGGTAGAGATGTTCCCAATTGAAGTGGAGATTGGTTTTGTATGAGATGATTGTAGGTGTTGTATGTAGGTTGTGGATGCTCTTTATTTAATTATAAATCTTTCGATCCTATTGAGGTTGAGGTTAAGAGTGACTCAAACTTTCTTTTTCTCTTAAAATTGTAGTAGAGCTTAAGAAAGGTTTTTTGGCTACATCATTGATGATATTATAGTTGTATTTCTCTTTTCCATTATGATGTTGTTTGACAGTTGATTAGTTATTGTTTGGTTATTGTTGGTCTATGCTCTTTCTTCTAGCAGCACTGTATCAATGGGTTCCCAATCTTCACAAATTTTGATTATAAGGAGTTTTGGATCCCCTCAAAATCTATTTTACAACTAATAAAAAAGAATTGTAAAATATAATTGAAAATTTTATTAAAGATTGATTATGTTATTTTCTCTCAACATGGAAAAGTTATAAAAAGGAATCTTGTAAAAAATGCAAGACTAGCATTTAAAATTTTATAAGTGAAAAAGTCCATCAACAACTTTAATATGATAACATATGAAAGAGAATTAAATTATAATACAAACTTCTTATTTAAAGTTATGTAGCATAATAGTTTGGTCGTATTTTTATAATAAGAATCAATAAATATGCTTAGGTGGATGGTGAAATTAATTAGAAGAATATAGTACATGTATTTGATACAAAAGTTAAAAAAAAAATGATCCTCTAACATTTAAATTAATGAATATTTTAATTTTAAATTTATTGCATAAAAATTAAAAAAAAATATTTAGATGGATGTTAAAATTAATCTTTGCAATATAGTAAATATGATCAAAGAAAATTAAATATAAATTATAACTCATTTCTTTGACAAATAAGTGTGAAGATTCTATTAAATAGGAATTAAAATATACATTTCACAAAAAAAGTTGGGTGGATACAAGATCACACCCCCAAAGTCAAACTATAAGAGCCCAAAAAAAAATATAACAACATAAAATAAAGTCTCTTAAGTAGTGAGAGCAACACCAGTTTAAAGAGGCTCGGGATTTTGGTCATGCAATTTACCTCATACAATAGCGAGGTTTTTTTTAGCAAGCTTCATCATCCGATCTCCCTTTGCCATCCGGTCTCTGTTTGCCATCTGTAGATGGTAAGTATAATCAAGATAGTAGAATATGTGTGAGTATGAAATGACACAATGTACAATGATGGTTGATAATCAATATTAACAATTATAAGGAACTACTATGCATTTTAAAATTGAAAGACAACAACTTGTGTATAATGATAGTGAAGCCTTAACATAAGAACTATGGTTTTCATACTATTTTTTTGTATTGCTAGTGATGCATGGATAATGTAAATTGTGAAGGATGTCAGACAACAAGTAGGGGATGAAGAAAGGAAGGGACATTTCCTTGACTAAGTAAGAAAATCATATTGTAATGTGTTAAGGACGTGAAACCGAAAGGGATGAAGGAAGTAAATAATCCATGAGGATATAAAATAGTAAGGGTTTTTTAAACTGTAAAGGAAAAGAACATGAAGGAAAACAATATAACATGAAATGAACACATTGGAATGAACATAAAACTTGAAAATAGTAAGGGTCTACAAAACTGAAAATAAAATGAACATGAAGGAAACAATAGAAAGGACATTTTGTTGAAACAGTGAGCATTATAAGGGACTTTTGTTTTGGACTTCACTTTAAAAAAAAGGCTTGGGGAGTCGGCCCTTAGCCTTGGACCTAGTTTGACCTACAACTTGAAGGCCATATCAGTATCCATACAAAATATTGACTTTGGACATATATTTGAATACCAATTTTTTAGAATTTTTTAAAATAATAAAAGCCCATTACAAAAGAGTTTGTCTAGATTCCAAATATGTAATTTTTTTAAAATTAGATTAATTTTTTATATTTTGAAAATAATTTGTAATGAAAGAGGCCCATAAACTTGAAATAACATTGTTTCTTATTTTTTAATAACTTTTTTGTTTTTAAGTTTTTTGAAAAAAAATTTATATGGCATCAAATTAGAGACAATTCTATGTAGTTTCAAAAACAAATGCTAATTTTAGGTCAAGTTATGCTTACCGTACATGAGGTTTTTTCAAAACAACAATTATGCCCAATAAATAATTAACAAAAAAATTTAGAACAAAATACAAAAAATATCCTCATCAAAGGTGAGTGAGTTACAAATATTTTCCCAAAAGGATTTAGTAAATTAATTTCATTTAGGTCAAATTATGCGTATCGTACATGGGCATGGTACAGTCTTGAAAATGTGACTTTTAAACTATAGGTTTTATAAATTGCTATTGAGACTTAATTTCTATCATCTGGGTATTAAAATAAATCACATACTTGAAAACTAGACTTCGTGAACTACATTTTCTATTACTAACTCTTTACAAGATTCATTCTTTAAGTGCTTCAACTTTTCAGGTCAATTGGGACGAATTCTGAAAAATAGGGAAAACACTTTCACTTTTGGGTCAAAAAGTGGACTCAACTTCTTGCACAAACCCATTTGGTAAAGTTTATTACCACCACTAATTAAGTGTTAGGATCAACTTTTGGTTAGACTCAATAACTCTACCTATATGTGCACATATTGTTTATAATGGAATTGCTCCAAATTCGTTACTAGCAATACTCTTAGTAGATCCTAGTTCTAATAGCAACAACTTTTTACATCTTCCATAATCGTTTACGCTATTTTGTAAACTATTTAGAAGTTGTCCTATTTTGTTATTTATTATTTTTCTTTTAGACAACACTCACTTTGGTGCACTCAGCAACATCCCTATTAGCATATTCATTCATCTTATTTTTCATATTTTCCAATCTTCTATGTTATCTCTCTTCCCAAATAATTTCTCTGCCTTATTTTGTATTTGTTTGTGTTTGCCATATTCACTTTATTTATTAATTCATGTTTTTATCTAATCTTTATTAAATATTTATAATCTCCTTTCTCCATAGGTATGTTTGATTTCATATTGCATTACTTTTTTATCTTTACCCATTGTAGTTATTAGTTATCTTTTCTATTCATCACTTCTTTTCAAGGATTCCTTTCATAGATCCTCCCCATTTCCACAATCCATCCCCTTCATGTTTAACCCCCTCTTAGGAAAGAAAAACCAAGGAGATAGTGCCACAAGTTATAAAAAAAGTCATCCTTTTTTGTCCTTTTCTATCTAGTTTTAAAAATTTAATATTTTAGGTATATCCTTGTTGTATTTTATATAATTTAACTAAGGTCCCAAAAAATGGAACCAATGTTAGCAATAAAAGAAGAGAACATGTATGGAATTTTGGAGCATCAATTAATTTTTATGTATTGTATAGATACACTACAATTAGTTATACAAAGTGAGAAAGGAGTTAATTCAAATAGAGTACTTAAATAGTTACCAAAATATCAATACATGAAACATCCAATAGATATAACATATTGTATAGAACTATGATATGTTTAATCATAAATTGTTCATGTACATTTATCTTGTCCTTATCTTTCCTATCACATCATATATACAACTCTTCTATTATCTCTTATGTCTTCTCATAAATTCATGCATACACTCTCTTATATTCTTAACTAGTCTTATTAAGTATTTATTTTACTATACAAATATGTAACTAATGGAATCTAGCCCATCTACTCTACTCTCATTCTATATTGTCTTTTTAATGTCAAGCCTTGTACGCTATGTACAGTGAAATGCAGCACGTCCTTTGGTGACTAGGTTTGCACTTTCTTCTTTCATGTCAATAACTCTCATTCCCTAAATCTTTCCTTCCATTATCTTCTCCATCATTTGAGAAAAGTGTTTTTGGATACCAAAGAGTCTAATGTTGTTAATTTGAAGTAATATCACAAGGAGGGGAGTAATTCTATTTTTCAAAATATGAGTTGTTGGTCTATAAGGCATGATCATGAACCTAGGACCATCTTGTCTTCTATATTTGTTGACCGACCTTGTTCTTCTCTACGAAATATTGATGATTTATCTTGGTGCTTCAATCCTAAAGCTGTTTACTATTGTTTGAGGCACTATCATTTGTAAGAAGTTGGAATTTATGGTTAGAAGGATTTTGCTTGGTAGAAAAAAGTTTAGAATACATTTCTGTGTGCCGAAGGTATAATTTATTTTTTGGAATTATTTGTCAAAATAAATGTATTACTTGGGAAACATTAGAAGGAAAGGATTTCAAGGTTCATGTAAATGTGTTCTCTATGGATACAATGAGGATAATATTTCTCATCTTTTCTTTTAATGGCACTATTCTATGTGTCTTTGTCAACAATGGTAACATTGTTGGAATCAACCTTTTATTTAGGTTATCTCCTTGTCATATTTTTGAACTCAATTGGAATGCATCCTCCTACTTACTCTTTCTTTTTATTGGTGGATTGGTAAATTGGCCTTATGCTTCTCCTTTGGAAAATTTGGATAGAGAAAAATAGTTAGAGTTTTTTAATTATATCAACATCTCAATTAGTATAATTGTCAAAAAAAATTGAACTTAATTAAAGAGAATATAGCAGTTACGTGATCTTTAGATCAAGAACTTATCACCTATGATCTTTCAGTCATCAAGCATTCCGATTTGGTTATTTTCATTTGTTGTACTTCTCTTGGATCTCAAATAAAACCTTCTTGTAAGGTTAATAGATTTGAAAAATGGTCACCTCTCCATAAATATGTGTTTAAAAACACTATTGATGGTTCTTCTAGAGATTATCCAAGTGAAGTTATGTCTTGGACATGATGGTACTTCCTTGGTTCATTTCTTTGTCTCTATTGCTACATGATTTGGTATTAATCATTAAATGGAGGCTCTTGCCCTTCTTTTGTCTTTGGAGAAACCTTTTTAATTTGGTTGGAAACAAATTATTTCTAAAATGGATAATATGATTCTAGTTTCTCTTTTGAACAAGACTTTGGATAGTTCTTTTTGGCATTTGGCATTTGTAATAAATCAAATTCCTTATTTTCTTGAAAATTTGATTGCATGTCCTTTGTTCCTGTTCCTTAATAATGGAATATGGTTGTTGATTGTCTAGCTCAAACTTCTCTAATATGCAATATTTTTTATCTGGATTATTTATCCTTTAAGTGATGGATAACTACGCATTTCAAGACTACCAAATATAAACTTTGAAACCCTAAATTTTAATTTATTTTTTTCTTTTCTTTGATACTATTTCATGCAATTGTTGTGATATAATTTTTTTTTTTTTAAGAACAATAATTATTAAAAGCTTTAAGCAGAGTAGAATGTTGATGTGGATTTGTATATGCAACACCAAAAATTCATTATTGACTGTATTTATTAATTAATTGAAAATTACAATATAACAATATTTTTATTTTGAATTAAATTCACACGATCAATGATGCATTGCGGGTGCTTCACAGTTGCCGTGGATATGAAGACTGATAATGACTCATAGTATTCCAACTCCATGAAAAGACACACTATCTTACATCGAGGAAACGTGGAAGTGAAGTATATCATTAATTTCTCACTATGCTCTTCACTTCAATACCGAAAATGAAATGTTAAAGTGGACAGATTCAAGGTATACGTCCGTGTCCGAAAGTGGACAATCAAGCTATTCCAATTCACGATCTTATACGGGTACGAACTGAATCTACTAACATTTAATTTGCAAAATGTTTTCTGTTTTTTATTTCACGACAATAATTGATTGAAATAAAATAATAATTAAAAACACTAAATAAATTAAAAAGTAGTCCATAATGTTTACGTTTCCTGCTTTTTGATGATAGAATTTCGTTTTAAAAGTGGATATGACAAAGCTTACGTACCTGACTTTAAAAATATTTCACGGAAATAATTGATTGAAATTCAATAATTAAATTTTAATAAAGAAAGAAAGCCAATTTACAGACTGCTTTGCTATAAAGCCAGCTCTTGGAAAGCTACAATTCAAGGGTATTTTCTAGCTCGAAAAAATGTCAGAGTCAGGATGCAGCTGCTCTTTGGAGAAGGTTTTGTTTTCCTCAAACATTCCTCTCTCTTGCAATGTTATCTGATATGGAATTGTTGTTTTCTGAAAGCTTTATAATTTATTAAGCAACATATATTCTGATTTTACACTGATCATAAACAGCTCTTTCTGTCAGTGTATGGCAAGTAGTCTTTGCATAAGCACCTAAACAGAGACTAGGAACTCTCATACGTTAAATTTTTCACTGTATATTTATAACAAAAGATGTATTTATTCAATGCAGACTGCAAGGCAACGTTGCAATAATCATGGAGCGAAAGTCATTATTGCAGACATTGCAGACGGCGGCGGTATCAAGTTGGCGGAATCCCTTTCTCCCTGGGTGACATTGTATTTCTCCAGCTGCAATTGCCACAGATCTGCTAATGGATTTAATGGGAGTGACCCCATCAGCAGAGACAAAGGCCAAGATGGACGCCGCGATTGAGGTGGTAGCACCCTTTGTTACCCCTAAGGCATTTTTGGCATTGTGTCAAACTGCTTTGGTATGAACATTTGATAAATCGTTTGGCAATGAGTTATACATAAGATATTTGTTTATAACTAAGGTATTCGGAGTATATCAAATGGACAGTTTACATCACTTTAAGTGACTAGGGAATATGCCATGTTTTGATTCCAATCATAAAGGTAATTGTTAAAGTCATTAAAGTGCAAAATTTGTGAAGCCACTTTGTGCCTAGGTGATATGTTGTGTCCCCCCCAACACGGATCCCATGGGCAAATTGATTGTTCTTTTAATAATCCATCAAAATGCTTGGGATGTGTTATGTACCCAATGCTCTTGGGGTTCTGGCTAAAACAAATGACATATTCGGTGGGCACATCTTTTTCATCATTATTTCCTTGTTTTGCAAAGCTGAGTTCTCGATCTAGGTAGTCTTTGACCAAAAGCAGAAAGTGGTGACAGCGGCAAGGAGATTTGTGAGATGCATAGGGCAGATTTTATGGCAAAGAAATTCAGTTTTGAGGCACCGAGAGATGGCCTTCTCCTTCCTGATCCACGGGTGTTTTTGTTCCTTATACTCTTGTTTAGCCTGCTTTATAACTCGTACAACTAAACAGAGTAGTTAAGAAATAAGTTTCTCGTTAACAGTTTTAACTTTTGGTGTTCTCTTTGCTAATGGCCGGTCGTTTTTTCACAAACCCTAGTTAAGAATAGTTGTTTGAATCCTTCAGTCTCTATCGTTGTCTAGGGTTCGAACTATTGTAGGGTTTGTCATTCTCTGTTTTGTGGCATTATGGTAGGGTTTTCAAGTCGTTTGCTCAAAGTTTTCTTTTCAACCTGCCAAAATGAGATTATGTTTAGTGGCTTAACGAATCACTCCTATAGTTGCATACGTACTTTGGTTAGTGAAAGTTTTGGTTAATCTCGTGATGTTTCTTGTGGTTATGGGTATTGTAATTACAAGTTTGTTTAACACTTTTTGTAAGGAGACTGCCACGTTATACATCTACCATGTCAGTAGTTTATGTTGACTGTAAAAACTGAAATTCCATGTAAGTCTGTCTTTGTACTTGTTAACTATTGGAAATCGTTTTTTTTAAAACCCGAGTTTGTTGAAGATTCTTGAAAGAGTAAAAAGGATAGAAGTTTCTTATTTTTAGTTTTTTGGTTCTCAGAAATCAGATTTGGTCGTAAAAACAGTTATCTTCCGGTTCTATGTATATGCTGTTTACAAGAGATCAAAGTGTGGTTTTTCAAATCAGAAGATCTTTCAGCAAAGTGAAGACAAACAAGTGCACTTCAAATGCTTATACTATAAATAAGGAAGAAATTTTTCAAATAGCACTTCATTAGTTCATTACACTATATCTTTGTAGTAAATTGTGCATGATTGTATTATATATATGAACGACTTGTGTTCTCTATATGATATGATTTTGTATGATGAGATTGCACATGAGCGAGTTTGATACTTTGTACACTTGCTTCTAACTTTAATAAGTTAAGAAGATGCTATGCAATGAAATAGATTAAAAGCTCTGTATATACTGAAACTTAATTGTGAAAGTTGTATCAGAAAGTGAGGCATTTTCTAACCAGTGAGGTTCTTTGGTCAGTGAGACCTTCTTTCTAGTGAGGCACATTTGTAACTAGTGAGGTTCTTTGGTTAGTGAGGCCTTCTTGTCAGTGAGGCATTGTAAAACTACAGTTTATCAGATAAGCCAGTGAGGCAATTTTTGAGTGGTTTTTCTACACCATGAGGGTTTTGCACTCAGGACAAAATTTGTGTTATGGGTTTTCATTGTCACTAATATGCTTGATATTTATGTCTATAACTTATGTTTCATTGTTTGAAATGTTGTTCCCTGCTTATCTTCATTGTCATTCAAACCTTGCAGTCAATGTTTGTGTTATTGCATCTTCAGCTTGTCTAACATATGAACATCCTTGCTCATAATTTTTTGTTCATGAATAGATGTAAAGGAGACGTTATGATATTCATGGTAGTCTTGTCAAGAGTATGAATTGCTATCTTAAATTTATTATGTCTACCAAAGTCCTTTATTCCAAGTATGGTAATCCTTATGGTGATTATCATTCAAAGTTTTGAAAGATTATTTCAAGTTATTGTTGATAACAATATACCACTGATTCATCCCCCCTTCTCAGTTGTATTGTACTCCAACACCCTTAAGGGAAGCCAGTCTTAAAATAGAGGATATTGCAAAGGCTTCTTTGTATCAGATCAGTGAGGATTCCAAATATGTGAGGTATCACAATAAGGTGGTGAATGGGGGAAGAATGGTTGTATTAGATGAAAGTGCAGTGTTTGGAAAGTACTAATAGGGAATGTCTTAGAAAAACATGTCAGCCTACCTTTTAGGTCAATAAAATCACTACGACAGAATATCAGATGAGATAAATACATGTACAAAAACTTAAAAGAAAAACCAAGGTGGATTTGCATAATTTATAAATAATTAATTAACATAATAATTATTCCTTAAATTAATAATTAATTTGAGATAATTAGAGATGAAGTTACATGTTTATATTATATCATCATTTATTTAGGATAGTATAAATGATATGAAAGAAATATAACCTATCATAATAAATATATCTATAGTTAAACTCATTCTATTTTATGTGCATGATGTACAATGCTGATATCAAGTAGTTTCATTTTATGGCCAAGTAAATAATAACTCCTAAACTTAAATTTGATAGTATTGCACTCATTTTTGCCCTCCATGTTTGAAATCCAATTTTTGCTCACCAAATAATAATGCCTAAGTTCTAGGAGTATTTTGAGTTTCACCATGCTCCTATAATTCCAATAAAGCCCCCTTAAGTCCTACAACAATTAGTATTTTTGCCTAATTTGAGTTGGTTTTGAAACAACTGACAAACTCTGATGGGGTTGTTACAACTCATTGGAGCTCTGACAAAGTTATAAGTTTCCCTTTTTCCCATCAAGAGCCTTCAAAAAAATATTAAGTAATTTTTCCCAAGTGCCGGTCCCAATCTTCATTCTCACAACTCTTTTAAGAGCCCCCAAGGTCCTCAAAACCTTGTACTCTTCAAAAGTGTCCTCTTTTAAAAACATTGTTTTCTTCAAAAACTCAAGTTTTATTCCTAAGATAGTTTATTTGCTTAGTTTTAGAACCATTGTCAAGAGATAGAAAGGTTCTCACAACCTTACCAAGCATTGACAACGAACATAAATTATCAAAAGCTCCATCCAAAAAGGAAAGAAATAAGATTTTTAAAACATTGGAGAGTTGTCAAGCGAGTTTTCAAAACTCCTGCAAGGCTTATCAAGGATTTTATTATCTTGTTGGTGCCTAATGCCCAACTCATAACCTTCTCTTTGCTTCAAGTTTTTAAAGGATTTCAATAATAAAAAGGAAGAAATGAACAAAAGAAAAGAAGCAAAGAAAAAAATAAAGCAAAGACCAAACAAGGTTTTGAAACCTGTGTTTGACTCTGATAAGGTTTCAAGTAACCAACAAAAGCCAGTCTCTCCATTGAAAATAATAGTTTTTTAAAGTTGGTGCCAATGGTAACTACCTAGGCTCAATATTAAATGTTGTAAGAGCTAGTGGGTGAATTGATGCCATGTTATAAAAGGGAAAAGTGATCAAATTAAGTCATTTCAAAATATTTGGAATAAAGAGTCAAAGGTTTTTTAGCACATAGAAGAACATTTGTGATATGAACATTGACATAATTAGGAACAAAATCTATCTCAGAGACTTTCTTAGAAATTACATAATGATGAGCCCAATTTTCTTGCAATATAGTAGTCACATTGTTCATTTATTTTGAGCACTTTGCAAGCATTATGTGGAGGAAAATTATGTATCCTAGCCATTAGACTCTTAAAATTTTCCTAGAATCCAAAACATTAATTTGAGTTAGATTTAGTCAAATTGAAGTAAAAATACCTTTGATATGAGCATCTCTCTAGTTTGACTAGTACATTGCTAGAAATTAGTGACACGAGGCTAGGGTACATAAACTTTGGTAAATTTTTTGAAAGGGTGAATAATCAAAGCAAAGCACCCATAACCCAAAGGTTAGTAGAAAGTGGCTAATTTAAAATAGTTGCCTTTCCTATTTTTGTGCAATGGACAAACGTAGTTCTTGAGTGCATAAAACACTACAATCATAACACCAAAGCAATGAGTTTGAATGATAACAATTTTCTCATCACATTGAATAGACAAACTATTATTGGTTGCTTTAGTTTTCTAGAAAGAGAAGTATTTACATATTTTGACTTCATTTCATCTAAAGAATAGTTCAATAAAAGAAGAGATATTATGAAAATATTATTGTAAGGGAGTGCTTTATTGTACCCAAGAGAGGTAAAACTCAATTACCCAAGAATTTGTACAAGACACGTTTTAAAGATGACATTTTAGACATAGTAGTTGTACTTCATATACTAATAGGTAATGTGGTTTCTCATGACTTTGAGGAGTGGATGTTATTCTTTATGAAAAATATTGGTCTTTCCACACCATAATATTTTTCCTCTATTTCAACAAAACCTTGACTAGATTGACACACAACAAGAAAATATTGTTGAATAGTTGAATCCCATGCCCTAGAATTGTAGAATGATTAATGTTGAATGAATAAGGTTGAATCAAGTACTTGGTGAAGAAGAAAAGTTGGGAGAACCTATCAATATACTCGTTGTGAAAAAAAGGTTGGTGGTTTTCGAAAGGGTTGTTGAACAGTTTCTTTAAATAATAATTGAGATGCATCCACAAGGAAACCTAGTGCCTCATCAAAATCATAATATTCAACATCATTATCCAAGAAATTGAATTTCTAGTTTGAATTTATCCTAGAGTTTACAAAGTACACTAGAGAAGAATGTGACAATGGTGCAACAAATCCTATTTTTGAAGCACTATAAGGTGTTGATTTTTAACACTTATTACTCCCCACTAGAAGGTCAAGAAGTTAACCTCCTTCAACACCCAAAAATTTCACTCACTCTCCAGTTTTTCAAGTCTTAGTTCTACACATGTGTTAGTGTAAATTATTCCTCATAATTACACCTTACTTAAGTTGACTTAGGATAAATAATTTCATAGTAGTTTGGATTTGAGATACTTTGGAAAGTGTGCACATAGGGATGATATATGTAGGAGGATTTCAACTTTATCTTGTTGTTACATTCCACCTTCAGTGGGTGATCCAACTCTTATGGGATATTTTATCATTTTTCCTACCTACCCTCACCTACCCTTGTTTCTCATTGAGCCACTTGTCATGATTGTATTCTCACATATCCATATGGCCTTTCCTTTATAACAAGGCTTGTATACATTGCATATAATGATCCAGTTGATTGTATTTTGCATCTTGATTAGAATACAATTTATTCTCATCAAATATTTTGTCTCTCTATCTTGTGTTATTCAATGTGCTCTAGATCTTGGCTATATTTGACAAATTATTACATGGTATTAGAGCCATTGGGTCTTCATTGAGTATTCTTTTTGGAGAGATTTCAAAGAATTTAGTTTTGGGATGTATGGAACTGCACATTTTTGGGGCATCCTATGGCAATTTTTGTAGGTGTTTCCACCTTACCTAGAAACCAATTTGCAAAACAGCCTCCATAGCTAAAAGAGATTCAATACATGATATTGTATTGAGTTGAGAGGTATGTTACAATGAACATTAGTCTTTCTTAAATAGGCAAGGGTAGTTAGGAATCATGGACAAGGTTGAGACAAGTGTCTCAACCTAGAGGAAGTAAAGTCCTGATAGAACCCAATGATATCCTCTAGTATAATAGAGTCCAAATAAGACGTAGCAATATCCATTTATGTTATTAATATGTTCACCTAAGTAAAATTAAGTAAACTATAAATAGTAGTAATTGTTTACTCCAACACCCCCCTTTAAGTGCAACTTAGGGAGCAATGATTAAATATGAGTCCCTATTGCTGGGCCATTTTAGGTACCAATGTACAAATGCAATAAAATGCAATTGATTGTAATCTCTCACAAGAAAAGAAAAGGAGAAAACCCAATGGGAGAAAAATCCTCTCCAAAAGAGAGAACATGAAGGACTAAGAAGCCTTCAAAGATGTCAAACATCATTGAAGCATAAAGAAGTGGTAGACAACTGTTGAAGACTAATATGGTTCTATATCTAAAGATCTTCCTCTAAAAAAATGATCAAGATCAAGGCACATAAATCTACATGAGTGACTTGACAACATGTTGGGCTTCAAATATCCCACCCAAGAGCCAACCATCATCACTACTCAACTCAGTGAAAATGCAGGTGCAATAGATCCAAGATCAATTGAGGATGATGGGCTCCACAAAATAGGAATGCAAGACTGTGTCAACTCACTTCAAGAAAAACCAAGGAAGCATTAGCATGAACAGTATCTGACCCCCCCATAATGCTAACTAGGGAGAATCATGATAGTTCACTGAATCAGTGTGTCACCAAGCTATCATGACGGAGGTGATCTAAGGTCTGATATGACCAAGGTAGTACATGCAATTGAAAAAGGGTGTGCACCAAATTACACACTCGCATGAGGCATGAATGCTAGAGATTCATCTGTTGTCATAGAGTTATACTCACTTTGACAAAGTTATGATGTTCAAACAACAAAGGTTCGACACAACCCCCATGGCACTTTATAACGCAGTGCATGTACAAGAATATGGCACAATTTTGTGCAAAATCCCCGAAAAGTACATGATGTGACAATTCAGTGTAATGTGTCTACAAAAATGTGCTTACAAAAGCTTTAAATTGATCAAAGAGGACAAAAAAGCTAAAATTCTAGCACCAATGAATTGTGCATGGAAACAGCTTTATGAAAATACCTTGTTCATCAAATACAGTCTACAAATTCCCAAGGTATGACCATTGAAGGACTAATGCCAATTAAGAACTAAAGGTGAAAAATAGCCCACCCCTCTTAAATACCTAGGGTGAGGGTTTTGTCACCATATGACCATTAGCTCAAGCATGTTGAAAAAAATGCCCTCCATGATGGAAGGGATTTACTTAGTGGAGCAAGGTAGATCGATGGTTGGATTTGGTGGTAACTTTGCATGCCACCCCATACTCATTGTAAAGTGGTAAATTGGATCCTAGTGACTCACCACCTAGGAGAGAGAAAGGAATCCACTAGGATGATTTTCTCTTGGAAAGGAACTTTACATTCAAAAGAGGGGCTTGAATCTGCTAGATCCAAATCCAAGGGAAACAAGGATGTGAATTTTGAGTGGATTGTAAGTTGTTGAGGTGTGATTTACCCTCTTCTGTAAATGAGAAAGTTGACTTGTTGACTATGCAGAAAAGAGAGAGGAAATGAGTGAAATGAGGAGCTACCAGTTCAAGATCACGTTGTAACATCGGATCTAAGCTAATTAGACTGATACGAATCTACTTTACAAATTTGGAGAAAATTTGTCAAGACTGTGGCAAGAATGTACATGGTCCTCCACAAAATCTGTAAAATGAAAAGGGTTCTTTCATCTCTACAAATGAAGCCAAAACCTGCAATTACAGCTGCACACCTACAACCTACATACAGAAAAGAGAGGGAGAATGGTTGTGGATAGCAGTTGCCTCAACCAAACCTCGGTTGAGGAATCAACCTTGAAAGAAAGTCATTGCAAATGCTTGAATGTAAACAATGGAAATGTATACCTTGTAGATCTGCAACTTGTTGATGGTGATTGCTTTGCTTCTTGAATGTAACCACAAATGTTGTATGAAATGGCATGTAATATGACAAAACCCTAACACACATATATGCTTATAAATGAATGTTGTAATATTGCTCCAATGGATGAATGAAGAAGACTTGAATGCTTGAAAGCTTGATGGTGACCTTGAAATCATGTATCTTATCCTTATGTCACCCTCTTATCATCCCCCCTTGAATGAGGGAATTGAAATCCTTTTAATACACACCTCAAGGATTAGTTTTCAACCACCGAAGGCCGACAAAGAGGAATTGCAAACCTCAAAGACAAATTATGCATGGGAGATCGGGTAGACCTGACATAGGGCCACCCTAAGGGTGGGGACAAGGGCACCACACCCCTGTCCTATAGGGACAGGGGTGCCATGAACCTATCCTACCCTATTTTGGGGCCTAGACAGGGTTGAGAGCAGACACAGGTCATGAAGGAGGAAGGGTGAAAGCTTGAGAATGCAGAAGTAGGTCTCGGAGGGAAGGAGATGTCAACACCAAGGTTAGGACCCCAAATGTGGTTAAAATTGTAGGGGTCACAATTTTATGACACTACATTTAGCCCCCACTTTAGCGGGAGTATGGCTTATGCCACTACTGCCGGTAAAGTAGAAGAAAGAGAGAGATGAAGATGAGGAATGTGGAGCAATAGCAGAAGGAGTATAAGACATCACTAATATTGAGGATAAAAAAGCTCCCAATCTTAGGGTCTCAACTCACACCAACATACGCAAGAGAACACAAAAGAAAAAGGCACAAGACACACAAAAACAAAGACAAAATGCAAAAAGACACATGACAAGAACAAGACACAAGACGGAAAATGAAACAAGACACAAAGATCAATGCCATCACATAAACATGAGCGATTATATAAAAGAGAAAAGTTGACATCATCCATGAACCATCAATAATAAAAACTATAAGTTCATGAGAGGAAGAAGAGACAGAAAATGAATACACACTTTGGTGATCCATAAGAATAACGGTGAAGAAGAAAGAAACCAAGGATGTCTCACCCCTAACACTAGGTGATCAATGGAGAGAAAGAAATGGAAAATATCGCCCCTAGAGCCTGTTTAGTTGATCCATGTAAAGAGAGAGAGTGAGAACACTGTTAGTTCCACTCAACCTCATGCGCATGTGTGCAAGTGAGGTTCGAAGCACCTCATAGGAGTCTATGCCCGAGTACGCTACAACCTGTATAGAATGTATGGTACAAGTGTCAAGAAAGGTGTGATATCTCACTTTAAGAGTCTATGCTCTGTTTCTAAGAATAATCACCCTGCATAAAATAAAAGTGGCGTCATCTTTCTCTAAGAGATCATGCTCTGGTTCCGAGAATGACGCATTGTACAAGAGAAAAGTGATGACATCTTTCTCTAAGAGGTTTCCCTCTGGTTCCAAGAATGTTCCACTGTACAAGAAAAGAAGTGAAGACATCTCGCTCTAAGAGACCATGTTCTGGCTTTGAGAATGACCCACTGTACAAAAAGTGACAACATCTTGCTCTAAGAGGCTTCCCTCTGGTTCCAAGAATGTCTCACTATAGAATGCATGAGAGAACTATAGTACAAAGGAGTAGTGTGGGTTCCCCCCCTTAAGATGTCAACATAGGTTGATGTTGATATCTTAAGAAAAGAAGAACAAGGATACCTACCTTCATCACAAAGAAGATATTTGCTACACAACGATGTCATAAATCCAAGCAAGAGATGGAATACTCTTCAAGCAAGGATAAGATATTTGAAAAGAGATATCTTATTGTAAGTGTAAAGGTGATCCTTGGAGGAGAAGAGATATTTGTTCAAAAGACATCTACCCCCAAGAAGAGTTATCTTAGACAAATATAACATCCTCTAGAACAAGAAAAGGAAAGAAAAAGAATGCAATCCTTCCTCCTATTTCTAGGTGAAAGGGATTCTCGATGAGGGATGACTCACTTTTAGCCCCCACAAGGATGGTTGAATTTATCATAGATGTACATTACCAAGTGTAAAAGAGGTCGTAGTCAAGGACCAACACCTCTTGTATAAGAGAGAATCCTTGAGTGAACAACAACAATTCCACACAAGGAATGACATCAAGTAATAGAACTCACACCATCCACTTAATAGGAAAAGTGGATCCCTAGAGAAAGAGAGAGAGAGAAGGATCATTGCCCCCCAAGCTAAGGGACAATGAGAAGAGTTTACACAATCTACTAGGGAGAGATTAAACATAAGCTAATGTGCAATGAACTTACATGAACACATGTAAGAAAAGACATCAGTAAATGTAAAATCCACTTCTCAAGAAGTGGTAATCTTCGAAAGGAAGTGAGAAAAATAATCATAGATTCCCCAAGGGGGATTAATCATAAAATCATACCATTGTAAGAAATGATAATCACATATGAAAAATGCATCCCCTAAAAGAAATAATGATAAATGAGAAAGAAAGAAAGGGAAAGGAGCGAAAATCCTTGCCCCCCAAGTGAGGAGAACAAGGAGAAACATTACACATTTTCTGATGGTGATTAGTTTCAAGTGATATGCCCTCCTAGTGGAAGAAAATCCTTTCAAGGAAGGGATACATGCTTCTCAAGAGATCATTCCCTGCTAAGGGGCATATCATACTTGCGAATAATCGAAACCATAGAAGAGTTAATATTTCCAAGAGAATGAAGGAAAGAGAAGAAGTGCAGTACTCATTAAAAGATGCCCCTCTCTAAGAAAAGAGGAAAACCAAAGAACAATTATATGCTCACATAAGAATAACCCTATGCAAGAAAAGAGATCTAA
The DNA here is from genome assembly GCF_030272615.1 of Cryptomeria japonica. Classification (NCBI taxonomy): domain Eukaryota; kingdom Viridiplantae; phylum Streptophyta; class Pinopsida; order Cupressales; family Cupressaceae; genus Cryptomeria; species Cryptomeria japonica. The sequence continues at coordinate 69,317,577 of NC_081411.1, read as the reverse complement.
TAATGAATAATGCACAAAGATAGAGATAAATGCATAGAAAGAAGAAGGAAAATGGACTTCATGTTGCTGCCCCAAAGTATGTTAAAGTGAAATAATACCACCACTAATGATAAAGAGCTCTCATTAAATGGGCTAAGTATGCCATAGGGTGATGAGCAACATGAAGGGAAAAGAAGTGCTAAGGCATGATGTTTTTACCAAGAAATACAGCTAGATCTATTGTGAGACAAATATGTGCAAGATCATATTGTAGTTGAACAAATCTCTTAAATGCATAGCATTTTCCCAAAGAATGTGAATATAAATCATGAAAAATACAATATTCAACACCTTTCACTTGCTTAAGATTTTTGTTTTTATTTTGAGGAAAGGAAATGTTCTTGTCATATTTCAACTTCCAATAGATTCTTGTAGCTAATCTGTCAGGATGGTAAATATCATCGTGCCATGAAGACGAGGGTTTGTTAGAAGAAGAAGTTTCATTATCCACAATTCTAATTTTGCCACTATCTATGCCATCTTGAATAGATTTTTGAAAATCAGGACAATCATCAGTATGTTACAATGAGCATTAGCGTTGCTTAAATAGGCAAGGCTAGTTAGGAATCATGGACAAGGTTGATACAAGTGTCTCAACCTAGAGGAAGTAGAGTCTTGATAGAACCCAACAATATCGTCTAGGATAATAGACTCCAGACAAGACTAAAAAATATCCATCTACTTTATTAATATGTTCACCTAAGTAAACTATAAATAGTAGGAATTATTTACTTGAACAATTTCAACCTCACCATTGAGTCCAGGGGCCCGTTTCAATGAATTTTGAGTATAAATTCACCTATATTTGGTGAAAAATACATTTTGAGCTTGGGAGGAATTTTTTACCCAGTTTGAGTAGTACGGTATGATTTTTTGTCATATATAATTTTTTTCTGCAAAAAATTTAACTAGTTTTCATATTATTTTTAATTTACGATTTTTTTTGTGTATTATAAAGTTTTATTTATTAATTTTTTTTTAAAAATAACAAATATTTTGAGGGGGGCATCCGTGATCCCCTACCTGCCCCTCTTCATACTAACAAATTCATTTTTAGCATAGCACGTATACCCTACCATTCATGCTAGCCATTGTACTAGTGGTGCTTGTCCCACATCCCGATGGTCTTTTCTCATTCTGACGTCATGTGCCTTGCCGACCTCTGCCTTCTATGCCACCAGCTGGTGGTCTCTGCTCTTTCTGACCATGAATTGCTCCTGTACCTTCGTAGTCACCTCCTGTCTACTCCTACCATTGGCTTTCTTCTCTGTCTATGGTCCTCTTTGTGCCTGCAACCATGCCGCTCCTCTCCGTGACTTGGTTCCTCCTGTCAGCCTCCATCTCAACCATCACTCATATCTCTGCCTCGACTGGTATCTGCAATGCCTCCTGCTGCTCCATCACAATCTTTTTTTCATTAGGCCTATGAGTACCACATGGTGTTTTCAACACCCCGCACAATTCTTCCAAGTTTGGCCTGCGGTGCTTTTTTAATCGCTAGACATCCAGAAGTTGCCATGTCATTTGTACGACTGATGACATCATCTTTCCATGTATCATCCCAGTTAGCACCAAGTTAGAGATGGTAATTTTCCACGTCATCTCTGTACAACACTGTCAGTGGGTGATTGGTCCATGTCATCATGTCCGTACTATACAGAAAACCTATGTAAGGGGATGAGACATTTTGATGATGGTCAAATGAATGTGAAATTGAATCACGTGAAATGATGACGTCAACACTGTATCAGTGTTTTTTGAAAATTTATCAACCACTTTCCAATGAGTTTTTGGGGTTTTGTAGGCCAACTTTGGAGGCCATAACTTGCTTATTTTAGCTCCTTTTTTGGTGCAATTTATTTTTATTTGGGCTAAATTTTGTGCTCTTCATAGTGATATTAGATTTTTCTAATTTTGGTGCATATATTTTTCACAATTTTCAGATTTTCATAACTATACCTATCCAATCCTCAATTTTACAACTTTAGAGGCTTTGTTCAGGCTCATACGACCTTCTTTTTAGGTGCCATTTTTTTTTAAAGTGCATAATTTTTTGTCTACTTTCATGTGGTTCTATCTCTTTTTCACCATCTTGAATATAAATTGTACTTTTAGTATTTGGTCATTTTTGGCCTATTTGGTACTTATATTTTGTTTGAATCTCAACTTATATATCTTACAGTATTTGTTGGAGTCTCTTATAGTCTATTTAAGACAGTTGTAAAGTTGAAATTAGAAGTCCACTTTGCCATTTTTTGCAAGTAGCCCATTGTACATGCACTAAGTATAAAGTGTCAAATCATCATTTCGGGGGGGGTTTCTTTGATTGAGTAAATTTGGGGGGTTGTTTTGTCTGATTGTGTCTCTTGATATCTTGTGTTTTTTTTCATTTTCGTGATATGGACTCTCCTAAATTTCTACTTTGAACTCCACATAATTATGCATCATGGAAAATTAAAGCATAGAGTAAGTTAGTGGAAAAATGACTCACTCATTATGAAAATGAAACAATAACAGCACCACCCGATCCTAAGGTTGATCCTAATTCTCAAGTTGAATGGCTCACTAAAAATTCTGTGGCCCTTGGAACCTTGAGAAAGTATGTATCAAATGGTCTCATTTTTTCACATTGAGAAGTGTACTACAGTTAAAGACGCTTGGGATATTTATGAGAAATTGTATGGTTAAGTTGATGAGATTAAGGGCTACAAGCTTGATGGTGAGCTTGCAAAATTGGATCCCAAGTATTTTGATACAATCCAAGATTATGTTGCGAAGGTGAATGAGCTAAGAGAAAAGCTTAAGAATTGTGGCATTGACAAAAAATGATTATCAATTGGTTTACAACTTGTTGGACAAGCTTCCATCAGATTATGCAGCCTTGGTTTCTATCTTTCACACCCATCAGTTGGCACAAGATGTCTCATACATGTTCCACCATCATTTAATGCATTGATGATGATGTTGATACTTGAGCAATCTAAGTTGACCAATATGGGGATTGTCAAGTCTTCAAATTCGCAAGCTTTGGTGGCTAATAAACATAATCAAAGCAATCAAGGAAAAGGTGAAAACCAAAAGCAATCTAAGCCAAAGCCACCAGAAGATGGAGCATAATCATCCTCTCAACAACAACATGATTTTACATCCTCACCTAAGAGGAAATAATACAAGGAAAATACTTTCTGTGCATATTGCAAGAAGCCACGACATGATGAACAAAATTGTTACAAGAAGGATATTGATGAATTGAAACATCTTCTTGAGAAGAATAGAATCAGTTTGACTTCTATAATGTCTACTACAGCTTCTTCTTCGAAAAAAAATTATAAAGGGAAGGATCCTTCTTTTAGGACAAATAAAGGACAAGCTCTTTGTGCTACTACAAGTCATGATTCAAGGAGAGGGCTTCTAGATTCAAGAGCTTCTCATCATATAGCATCTTCATAGTTTATGTTCTCTTCATTTGAGCCTTGCCACATGCCACCGATTTTGATGGGCAAACATACATATATGATTATAGTTGGGAAAGGATCTAATTCTATTTGGGATAAATCCTTCAATGGAGTCTTTGAAGACACCTGGACCCTTATCGGAGTATGAGAAAATGGGTTGATTGCCCCAACAATACATTGTCCAGATTGGTCTACGGTTTTGGATCGTAATACGTAAGCTGGTATAAAGACACAATCTTTCCATTGTGTGGAAACATCATCATGCAGAAAACTGATGAGTATGATGTGTTGTGTGTGCCCCATTTGACAAACAATCTTATTTCCATCTATCAGATCACTTATGGGGCAACAAGAAAAAATATGGAGTTCACACCTGATTCAGTTATCATTAGAGACTTGGAGAGTAGGGCTATCATTGCAACTAGGGTGGTTGATCATTCATCTCATTGTACTCCTTTTCACATTTTGGTCCTATTGATGAGGTTGATTCTTCATATGTTGATCTTACTTATTGTGATGATTCAGATATCAAGGAGAATTTTGGGTACTTGAACTTTGGTATTCTCACATGTGACACCATTCTTGAGCCTTGCATTTCATCTCCTCCTATCGATATCACATCAACTATTGTACCTGATGATGTAGCTATTGCAATAGTTTTTCCTTCTTACAATTCAGCGTAACAAGATATACCTTGTCTTCCAGCTTCAATTTCTTGGGATGACTACTTGACAGACATTGTTGGTTTGTTTGTGAAGTCCTACATTGTAGATTATGGAGTGTTTGGTCGTGCTTGATTTGAATAACCAACATGTTCTACTTGTTGTACTTCACTAATAGGTATTGGTGCTCCTATTGTGATTGTACTGTCAATAATTGCATCACATGCTTCTTCCTCCTTGAATATGACATCCCTACTAGTAATCACTTTCTTCAAAATGGGGTTATACAATCTATAAGAGTTTGATTGCTCACTATAACCAATAAAGATGCATTTCTCACTTTTATCATCTGATTTTCTTATTAATTCATATGGCACTGAAATATATGCAACACATCCAAAGATTATAAAATGGTATATTGAATGTTTCTTACCATTTTATGATCCTTGTGGGATTCTTGTCTTTAACACTCTTTGTAGGACTTCTAATCAAAATGTAAATTGCTCACGTTATTGATTCAACCAAAAAAATCATTATATAAATTAATTTTTGACCTTTAGTATACTCCTTGTTAGTTCCATTGAATGTTTTTCTTCTTCCTCTCTACTACACCATCTGATGTGGTGTGTACCTTGTTGTGAATTATTTCTTGATCCCATGATCTCTACAAAAGTCTATAAATTCATTATAGGCAAACTCACCACCCCTGTCAGACCAAAGTACCTTAATGAATAGTCCACTTTGTTTTTCTACCATTGATTTGAACTCCTTAAATTTATTAAAGGATTCAAACTTTTCCTTAAGAAAGTAAATCCATGTTTTCCTACTAAAATAATCAATATATGTTAGAAAATATATATTTCCACCTAAAGATGGAGTCTATATTTGATGACATATGTCAGTGTGGACTAATTCCAATGGCACCCTTGCTCTATTTGAACTTCCTATTAGAAAAAAATCTCTATTCTGCTTTGCTAATATGCAACTCTCACATGAATTAGATGTTTGCATGATGCATGACAATCCTCTTACCATAGTTTTCATCTCTAATAAAGTTAAGACAAGTGGCCATACCTAAAATGCCAAATCCATGTCTAGTAAAATTTTTCTACCTTGAAGCTAACTTCCTCTATATCTTGAGTTCCATGAATCTATATGGGAAACATCTAGTTCCTATTCATCTCAACTTTGGCTATTATCCTATCACTAGAATTTCTATTCAAGATTGTGCATGAATCATTATTAAACATAAATTTGTATCCTTTTTACATTAATTTTACATGTTTATGCAACATGTATAATTAAAATGGAGCGAATAGGAGAATGCAGTGGAGCTAGGGTTTCATTCGTTGACGACTATGGCGAGGGAGATGATGATGGTGAAGCAGACAATGTGGGTGCAGAAGACTTCTCCTTCTATGGTGGTTTTTCCCTGTGTGAAGATCCTTGCGTGGGCAATATTGGGGTCATATTTGGATCTCCCTCCCTTGTTTCATGTGCAATGGTCACATCCCCTACGACTGTCTTTGTATGTGATGCTTGGCTGGTGTTGGGTCGTGGGACAACTTGGGGAGTGCGATGGGGTGTGCAGTAGAGTTGGAGGTATTTCTTTGAGCCCTATTGGAGATCTCATTGTTGATTGGTTCGATGGTCCTGGTCATGAGCCTTTGGGGCTTTTGGGTCTTGTCTTAGATGGATGTGAGAGTCATCCTCTTTTCAGTTTGGCTGATGGGAAGTTTTCCTTTGGCTGGGTCTTTCTCTCAACTTGGAGAATCTGCACCAGGGGTTTCTGCAATACTACTTATGTTGGTGCGGCCAGGATTTGGTGTTTCAGTTTTGGCCCTTGGCTCGACCTGATGGTTACCACTAATGTGGAGATGCTCGTGGTTGAGGTTGAAGGTGTTGTGAAAGGGTTCGCACTTGGTTGCAACTTGGTTATATGGGATCTAGGTGGTTTTGCCTTAGATTTAATTGTTTTTGTTCTCTTTTTGATTCATGCTTTGGGGGCTCTTACTCCATTTAGGTTTTGTGTTGTGGGGCTCCAGGGTGCCATATGCCCATCTTTTGTTTCTTCTTTGGATACCCTCCTGCTCCTATTTTTGTCACTTTTTTCTCAGCCTTTTGGTTTACTCTTGAGGTGGTCCCGTCTCATATTGAGGTTGAGGTGATGGGTTTTGGAAATACGCTATTTCCTATTGAGGTGGAGACGATTATTGTGATTCTTTTTGGCAGAAGTTGGAGGGAGGCTTTGGAGGTCCAGGTGCCTGTTTGGTTTGGATTTGAGTGTGGGATCATTGTTTTCTTAACCTCTTTTCTCCTTATTGAGATAATGAAGCTGGGGGACAACAATTTCTCAGATCTTAGTGTTCCCTCTTTAGTTTTGGAGGGCCTTTCTCTTGAGGTAGGTGAATTTTTAGTTGCTAGATCTCTTCTCTCAAGCTTTTTCATGTCTTCTCCTATAGAGGTAGAGAGTGCGGTGATGCTTATTTGTATGGATGCTATCTTAATTAGGCCTTTATTTTAGCTCAAGGTGGTTGAGGGTACAACTTCTAAACCCTTTGATGTGGTTTTGGGAGCCATTTTAAAACCCAGTTTTATGGTTAGGGAAGCCCTTCAAAATCCCTCTATGGTTTTGGTGTAAGGAAAGCAAGTGTGGAAATTCACTTTCCTAATGTCAGTTTGTACAGGAAAATAGACTCGTATATACAAAATTTCAACATTTACACACAAGCATGAGCATACACAAATAAACAACACAGAGAGAGAACACATAGAGTTAACGTGGGAAAACACTTTCGTGAGAAAAACTCACCACCAACAGATAATTGACTTTATTAACAGTATGTTAAAAACAATACAATAAAGTCAAGTCTACAGACTTCCTTCACTCTATCATACAATCATTCCAGATTAACATACAACACTCGGATCACACAATAGTTATAGAACGCTCAATAGCTATCGTAACTCATAACCTAAGATTTAGTTCACATTTGGCTTCAAATACCAAACTGGTCGATGGTTCATCTGAGCAACTGCACCAATGGCTTGAAGTCTAACTATCTACCTGCGTCAGTTTGCATTCATGGAAAATCAATTATCCCACATGCCGCAAGGAGTCGGGTCAGTTCATATTCAAATACACTGATAGTCGCATCCTTAATGTTCGAGAGTTAACCTTTTTGGATCTCGGTTTGATCTCATTCCTACAGTCGATCTCTGCTCCATCAGCCATCGGTATAGCTTTCAAATAGTAAAGTTGATCACCCGATGATACTCGATTGCCGAAGGCAACTCCATCGGGTCATCGGTAAAGCATGTAAACTATTACTCCAATCTCCGATAACGAAGAGAGGACTTCATCAGGACATCGAAACTAACCTTAAGATGTTATCCCAATCTCTGATAGACAAGAGCAGACCTCATCGGGACATTGGCACATGACCAAAACTGCTATCTTGATAAGCGAAGCACTCCAAGACAAAATAGAGCGAACTCATTAGGACTTCAATGTAGTCTTCATCATGTCGACCCGATACCCGATCACTGAAGGTGACTCCATCAGGTATTGGCCTAACTCCAGACCGGTACCTGCAATAGGCAATGACAGATCGGACCATATAAGATAGCTCCATCGGGTCATCGGCACACCGCTGTTGTAGTCTTCTTGAAAGTCCGCAGTTATCCTGATAACTGAAGTCGACTTCGTCGGGTCATTGGGATAACATCATATCTACTACTCTAAGCTCCAATGGAAAATAATTCATCGGCAAGAGTCATGCCGATAGAGCTCGCAGATTTCCTTTATATTGTTTCATCGACAAGAGTTAACCCGATCAATATGGACAATGGTCAAGTGAATTAGAGGAACATTTCCAACAAACTCGCACTTGACAAGGAATTCACTGGACCGATTACCATTTTAGACATTACTAAGGAACATGGGTATCAAGACCCATAGCATTTGAACACCACCTGAACTTTTGTGTGCTCACCGGTTTCGTCAAGGCATCTGTAATATTTTCCAGAGTGTCTACCTTGTTAAGATAAACTTCTCCATCTTCCACCATGTCATAAATGAAGTGATACTGAACATCAACATGCTTCAATCTAGCATGGAAAGTAGGATTCTTTGCCAAACACATGGCACTCTGACTGTCACTCCATATTTCAACTTGCTCTGCATCAAAACCAATATCTGAACTCAAACGCCTAAGCCAGACTACTTCTTTACAAGCATGTGTGGCCACCATGTATTTTGCCTCTGTAGTGGACAAAGCAACTATAGCTTGCCGCTTGCTCATCCAACTAATTTCTTTACCATTCAGGACAAAAGCATATCCACTAGTGGATCTCCTGCTATCAATATCCCTTGCCCAATCAGAATCCGTATAACCACAAATATTGAGAGTTCTCTTTGAATCCTTTAGATTACCATGATATCACAATGCAAAGTTTGAAGTACCCTTTAGGTATCTAAACACTCTCTTTATAGCATCCCAGTGCGGCTTTCTTGGATTTGACATAAACCTGCTAAGTACTCCCACTGGTTGGGCAATATCTGGTCTTGTACAGACTATAGCATATATCAGACTGCCTATAGCACCTGCATAAGGTACACTTTTCATGTCTTCAATCTCTTTTGGAGATTTCAAACTTTCAAACACAGACAACTTAGTTCCTTGCAAGATGGGAACAACCTATGGTTTACAGTTTGACATATGAAACCTGTCAAGAACATTGGTTATGTACTTCCTCTAGCTGAGCCAAAGTTTCCTCTTAGATATATCTCTTTTTATCTCCATTCCCAGAATGTAATTTGCTGGTCCTAAGTCCTTCATTTCAAATTTCACAGAAAGCTGATATTTTAAATCTGAGATCATACCTTTTGTGTTTCATATGAACAACATATCATCTACATACAAAGCTATGATAATAATCCTATCACCATCAGTTTTGTAGTAAACACAATGATCAACTTTAGATATCACAAATCCCAAACACATAACAAATGTATCATACTTTTGATACCACATTCTGGGAGACTATTTTAAACCATGCAGAGACTTCTTGAGTTTCCATTCTAGTTGTTCTTTACCTTTTCCCACAAAATGCTCAGGCTAGGACATATAAATTTCTTCTTCAAGATCACAATGAAGAAATGTTGTCTTCACATCCATCTGCTCAATCTCCCAATCATATGCTGCTGCAAGTGACAAGAGAAATATGATAGATGTCAGCTTAGCTACATGAGAGAAGATTTCCCCATAGTCAATACCTTCCTTTTGTGAATACCCCTTTGCAACCAGTCTTGCTTTGTACTTGTCAATGCTGCCATGTGGACCATACTTCTTTATGAAAACCCATTTGCAGCCTAGAGGATTTCTACCTTTAGGCAATGACACCAAATCCCAAGTTCCATTTTTATCCAATGATGACATTTCATCATTCATGGCTTCCAACCACAAATCTGAATCAGGCATTTCAATTGCTTCTTTGACAGTCCTAGGCTCATCAGTATCTGCAAGTAAAGAATAAGCACTATTAACATTAAACATAGAATGACTATACTTATTAGGTGTATACCTATTAGGTTGCCACCTCTCTCGAGTAGATCTTCTCAACTCTGGTGTTGAGGCTTCTTGAGGTTCTACAGGAGGCCCATCATCATGTTCTTCTTCAGAACTACTTGAACTGCTTGAACTCTCCTCATCTTCAAGTATCTCTGGAGACTCTTCTTTGGCTGGAGGAATTTCAGCCTCAGCTTCTCCTTTCTTTTCTATTTTATGATCTAGTGACATAGGCTTCAGCTCATGAAAGATCACACTTCTGCTGTACACAACCTTACCAGTCACTAGATTCCAAATTTTGTATCCTTTCACACCAACTCCATAGCCAATAAAGATACATTTCAGTGCTTTGTTATCCAGCTTAGATCTATTAACATCAGGCACATGAACATATGCCTCTGCACCAAAAATACAAAGATTCCTTAAAGAAGGTTTCTTACCAGACCATGCTTCCATAGGTGTTTTGTCAACCAATGTTGAAGTAGGGGAACGATTCAGTAGGTAACATGCTGTAGCAACTGCTTCAGCCCATAATTTTTATTCTAGCCCAGCTCTACTCAGGATGCTTCTTTCTTTCTGCATTAGAGACCGATTCAACCTTTCTGCAACTCCATTATGTTGTGGAGTGTAAGGTACAATCTTATGTCTCTTAATTCCATGATCAACATAGTACTTGTCAAAATCTACACTATTAAATTTACCACTATTGTATGTTCTTATAAATTTAATCTTTCTCCCATTCTGGTTTTCAACAAGGTTCTTAAACTCCTTAAACCAACTGAACACTTCTGATTTACTTTTTAAAAAGTACACAAATTCCCTTCTTAAATAATTGTCTACAAAAGATACATAGTGTGGGATGCAAAATTCATTTTCTATTAACAAAGTAATCAATTAGAAACAAGGGAAATCATGAATCCCTATCCTAATCAGAATTTAACAAACAATACAATGGAATAACGCAATTAAGAAATAGGAATTATAAATCATCAAATCAAAACAAAAACTCCTTATTCCGTGACTGCGTAGAACTTCCATTTCTCTTCTCCTCTTCATGGTATGATGACTCTTAGATATTGCGCTGGTAACCTGCAAGTGACACAAAGATTCAAAGTTCGTGATTTTTGAAAATGGAGATTGGATGCTCAATTTATAGAAAATTGGAGAAGATTGATTGAAAGGTGGAATAGATTGATCAAGAGGTGTGAACTTAGGTGAGCTCAAATGAAAATTGATAGTTGAACTGCTGATTGTAGGAGTGAAACTCAATAGATTCAATAGATTAATTGAGTCAACTGATTGAGAAAAAGATGATTGAAGGAAGAAAAAGAATGATTGGAGGAAATAAAGAGGATGACACGGAGAGCTTAATTTAGAAAAACCTAACTGAAAGATGGAAATAGAAGTTGAAGAGATAAATGATTTAATTAATTAATTTAGCATGTGCTTGCATTTAGATTTAGATTATTAATTTAATCTTTGCATGAGATATTATTCAAATAATTGAATTTATTAATTCAATCTAGTATTTGAATATATTTAGAACTTGACTTTGATTTTCAATTTGGTTTTTGAAATCATGCACATGTATTTTAATTTGGAAGAAATTAGAAGAATATGAAATTAAATGAAATTAGAATTTGGGGATTTGGAAATGGAAGAATTAATTAGCTAATTAAATAATTTAAAGAAACTATTTAGAAATGGAATTTAATTAAATAATAAAGATTATTTAATTTAAAGGATTAAATCATAATTAATTAAATACCAAATATTTAATTAATATTTAGAAGAGGGTTGAATGATTAGATGATTAGAGATAGAAATTGAGAATTAATTTATTTAAATAATAAAGATTATTTAAATTGGGGAATTAATCACAATTAATTAAATAATAATTATTCAATTAATATTAGAAAATGATTAAAATGATTAAAGAATAGGAAAATAGAATAATTAATAAGATTGATGAGGAAATATGAAATTAGAAGAAATAAATTAATTAAATTAATTAAATAATAAAGATTATTTAATCAATTAGAGGAATAATTAGTACATGATCAATGAGACATTTTTAGGTGTTTACATTTGCCCCTCTTTGAGACAAAGTCAGAATGAATTTTGCCCGAGTATGCCTTGGTATTGCTATATAGTGTAAATATGCCCCCTCGGAAAAGGTGGTCAGAAAATTCCAAAATTGAGACCATGTTTTCGATATCAGTCAAATGAGAAAGGGCGTAAAATTTTATGTGATTTCGAGATCATTTGAGTTGGCTACAAGGTGTTTGAAGCTGGCGAGGACCACGGTCGTCAAGGTGTCAAAAAACCCTAATTTTGAGCTATAAATAGAGATTTTTAGGTTTTCATTTGCTCATTTGCACTTTGGTAATTCCTTGGTTTTCTCTGCAATTTGTGTGTTTTGTTCTGAGTATTTGATCATCATGGCTGGTTAGCGAGCTCAATTGCATTTGTCTGACCGAATACGTTCATATCAAAGACCTTCCGGGACTGGCGGCATGATATTTTTCCAAATTTTTTCTCGATATATACCTGTTTTATGTCTGTTTTTCAAAAAAAATTCGTGATCAATTTTTGCTATCTGTTACGCAATCGCTTGTTGAATTTCACGCATTACTATTAAGTGTACCACAAACACTTTAAATACTACGCATGCGCCCTAAGTGTTACGCGTTAGCTTTATCATGTCGCATTCATGTATATCATTACGTATAAGTGTCAATTGTTACGCATGCACCCATTTAATTACGCATTAGCTTTAATCATTACGCAAGAGTCATATTTGTACCGCATAAGTCATAACTATCACGCATTCATTGTGTAATTTTTTTGTCATGCATTTGAAAATATTTAAGTTTTTTGGGATCCGATATCTGATATTTTGATCATTTTCTCGTTGCAGGAGAACATTGGAGTGTTATACTGCCAACAGAGAAGACCTACTAGACTTGATCTTTGAGCTGACTTACCGGATGAGGAGATTGAGCATATCCAACAGCTTGGTCTATACCATGTTTTACATTTTCCAGAGGCTACAGCCAATAGGGCCATGATTATAGCTTTGATAGAGTGGTGGCATTCCGAGACCTATTTGTTTTATCTTCCGACTGGTGAGGCATCCATTACGTTAGAGGATGTATGGCATATATTGTGTATTCCCATTCATGGTGAGAGAGTTATATATGACCATGATGATGGCATTGTTCGACTATGTGTACTTTTTGAATGTGAGATTCAGGATTTGCAGATCAGTGGCCGTTATGAGATCCCTTGGGCCCAATTAGACTATGATGACTCGACCATTGTATTATGCAGTATTGTCGGTGGTTTACTGATACCTGATAGATGAGGTCATGGGTTTCTAGTTGGATGGGGCAGAGTGCTCCATGATATGATTGTGCATCATCGACTATATGCTTGGGGTCCTTGTCTATTAGCCATGTTATACTATCAGATGCATGGTATTGTGTATCTAGGATACCATTCTATCAGTTGTGTTGTTACTTTACTTCAGACATTGGCATGGGAGCACATTTCTATTTCTAGGCCTGTCATTCATGTAGACTTGCAGCCTGGTGAGCCTTATGCCTTCGGGTATACAGCAGGTATCAGACACAGGGGTTCAGGGAACACCTTGTACTGGCAACATCAGTTTGATATATTGTAGCATTTTATTTGGACACCTTACTTAGATTGCCTCGGTTGGCTTTATGATGTAGTGCATTTGTCTTTCTACCGACATCAAAGATATCTTATTGGGAGGACCTTTGAGACCCAGCAGATTATTGAGATGTATCTTCCAAGGTGGGTTCTCAGACAGTTCAGTGAGGTACAAGTGACACCGATGGTTACTGCCTATTTTGCTCATGTATCGCAAGAGGTATCTGATTGGGGTGTGTGCATACAACCACATGTTGCTTCTGCTGAGTTTGATTCTCTATAACCATTACTCTAGGGTTGGGGTAGAGGTGGAGCAGATCCAGGGATGATGACGAAGTACGATGTGTGGTTTGCTAGGCATGGGCCAATGCCTTTGACTAATCCTGTTGTTCCGATTACAGCACAGCTGATTCATCATCCTAGACAGCGGTTGAGGATAGACATAGGGGAGAGAATCGGAGGAGGAGGAGAGGGTAGAGCTAAGGGAGGAGATGGTGGAGATGAGGGAGGAGGTGGGGGAGATGGCGAAGGAGATGGGGGAGATGATGGAGATGAGGATGTAGACATTGGTGGAGACACCGAGTCTATTAGCAGTGATGACAGTGATGATTCTTCTGATTCATTGAGCAGCAAAGATGGAGGTGATGATGAGGATATGCCGGAGCTGGAGGATGTGTTTGGTGCTGAGGATGGGAGAGGACAGGTTGATGATGATCTGGAGACTCTTAGAGCGCGAGTCTAGAGTTTGGAGGACAAGGTCGCTAGATGAGATATCGAGCGAGAGACCTACCGTGCAAATTATGGTGCCCTTGAGGCTGAGAGAGATCGTCTATAGAGGGAGAGAGATGAGGCAGTGCAGAGATGTCAGATTACTATGGATGCCTTCGATCAACTTTTTAGAGAAGGTACAGATGCGCGCAACCAAGCAAATAGGTATTTCAATACTGCGCAGGAGTCTATTTATTATCGGCAGGCATATGAGAGAGTCTTCCCTGAGGGTTAGATAGAGCCTAACTTTAGTGCAAACATGGGGAGGAGATCGAGTAGATCTACTTCACGATGGACTAGTAGTGGTGGTGTTATGGGACCACCTCGACATCTTGGGGCAGGATCTTGTGGACAAGATCCACTTGCTGACAAAGGCAGTGTTGGTTGATCATGTTATCTAACCCTTTGGGCTTATTTATTGTATTCACACACATTATCATTTTTGAGATATATATATATATATGGCATGCGGGTTTGGTAATGATCTATATATGTTTTATATGATGTTATGAGTTTTATGATGCATATCTATTTAAATTCTATATGATTCTAAATGCAATGGTAGTACATGTATGTAGTAATGATATAAATGAATGTAAATGAATGCAAATGACTCTATAATGAATGCTATAATGAATGTAAATGAACTCTTATAATGAATGTTATTCTAATGAACTCTTATAATGAATGTTATGCTAATGAAATCTTATAATGAATGCATGCTTTTTGTATGATAATGGTTGAACCAATTTTAACTCAGATATAAATTGAAGAAATGTTAGTCAGATTGATAGAGAGAAAAAAATGATGATGGAAAGAATGTTAGAAAGAATGCGATTTAGACAAAAGATGAGAAATCAAGAAACTATCAATAAGCAGTTGAGATGAGAATAAGAATGAAATTGAATGAATCACAAACCTGTGTCACATATTTTATTGCATCAATATATATTCATCACTGAGCCTTATTATTGAACAATGAAGCTTTAGCACATCAGGGTATAAGGAACCAAGATGTAAAGATATCTCATTGTAGAAACAAACACGTAGCAAACAAGGAGTGAATCCTCTATTCTGGGAATTGCGTTAGGGCTCAAGGTATGTGTGGCGATTTCACCTTGATGTGAAGGCTCTTATCACAGAGACCCACTAGAGCAATTTCCTTAGAATTTCAATGGTTCACACCACAAACAACAAACAAAGCAAAAACATAATGCCCATCATAGCTCCTCTAGTCACTTGTGGACATCCTTGATTAGCATAGGAACAATATCTGTCGCAAAATGATAAAAAATAAAGACTAACCTAGACAAAATTCAGTAGCTATACTGACCTTGTGCCTTCGTTCTCAGTTGCTTGATGTGATGGTTGATAATGTCTGATCTCAAAAAGTTGTGGACCCCGTTTAAGACTGACTTGTCTGATTTCGAGTGTATCCTCTTCTTTTTAAGACTTGAGATAATGATCACGTTGATATGGATATGATATGATTGATAAGACAGTTTGATCAGTTGATTGCAGATGTTTGACTGGATAGTCGTATCCTTTGTTAACTTTGTGCAAAGCGTTTGCTGGATATCTGCTAGGGCATTTGTTTCTCACAAGACATTTTATTGCAAGCTTCTTTTTTTTTTAATTGATCGATTTTCGATT
Source organism: Cryptomeria japonica (assembly GCF_030272615.1). Taxonomy (NCBI): domain Eukaryota; kingdom Viridiplantae; phylum Streptophyta; class Pinopsida; order Cupressales; family Cupressaceae; genus Cryptomeria; species Cryptomeria japonica. Next base: position 69,301,752 of record NC_081411.1, on the reverse strand, counting down.
TTTAGTTCTTTTCCAAGAGCTTTTTCCGATGTTTATGGATTATGTGGATTGATATTTGAATGTTTTTTATTGATTTTTTTAGGATCATATTTGAATGTTTTTGGTTGATTTTTTTTTTTTCAAAACATTATATGGATGTTTTTGGTATTTTTAATTTTCAATGTTTTTGGATTTTTGTGGTTTTCGATTTTTGGATATTTTGAGTTTTTCAATGTTTCTGGATATTTTATCAAGACTTTATACGATTTTTTGGATTTTTTTAGGACTTTATACGATTTTTTGGATTTTTTCAGGACTTTATACTATTTTTTGGATTTTTTGCAGGACTTTATCTAATTTTTTGGATTTTTTCAGGACTTTATCTGATTTTTAGGATTTTTTCAGTTATGCCCCCAGTGTGCAGACCTGTACGACATGATGATCTGCAGAATGTATGTGGAGACAAATGAATTTTTGACATGACCTATGTGAATGCAACGTGCAGGATGAAGATGCATTTCCTATTCGAACAAGGTTGACTATGTTTATTTTTGCATTTGAATACACCAATTGAAATGGAGGCACAAAACATTTCCTAGATAAGAAGTCAATCGATCTCTAAGGCCCTTCGGAACATTCATCTCAACACACTTAGTGACTAGGATTTACAAATGGAGACATGGAAAAATTCCCCATTGGTTCTTGAAACTTTGATCTTCTTTTGCCCACGTGTGTGCAAATGCATTAATTCCCGCTCTTATGTTCACTAAAGATCCTTAGCATCTTATATGACTAGCTACATGATTTTTCTAACTTTGAAAGCATCCCGAATAGAGCCTCGCTGTCAGCAAGCCTTGAGAGCTCCAACGAGGTTATAGACTGTAATTTCCAAATATTGCTCCATTGCCAGTAGGCGTTCATAGCCCTGATGGAGTTACTTGTATGTTCCTAGAGTCAATATTTTTATCACATTTGTATACATGATATTTCAGTTATATATCATTGCTCTATTTGCCTTTAGATGGATATTTGGCATAGCTCTTTTTCTCTTTTTTTGTTTTCTTTTCTTGCCTTGACTTGTAAGTAATGAAACCTACTTGGGTGTGATAATTACAGTAGTGCTGAAGTAGAATTTTAGATTTTTCACTAGTCATATGACCAACTAGGTGTCTAGAATGAATTAGAGATCTTCTTAATGTGTGAGATATAGAAATTGATAGATTGTGGATTAACAAGTCTCAAATAGGAAAATTGCTACCCAATGATAAGTAAAGCATCATCACAGGGTAATGTTGAGAGTTAATAACCTTAGAACCTCAAAGACTTCATATCTAAATATCTAAAAAAGGAGATAACCCTTGTTTTCCTTAGATGCAAATCGATGATAAACTTGAACAATTGCCTTGTTTTATTGATGCTTCTATATGAAAATGTGGAAAATTTTAAGAATGTGATGCATCTTAAAAAGAAACTACATGTAATGTTGTGTTTTATATGATATGATATGCAATGTGGAAAATAAAACCTAAACTAAACAACCCTTAGGTATAATATCGCTTAAGGTGCATGTTGTTCATAGGGTTAGAGATTGGATCTCCCTCCATGGTAGACAAATTATAGGCTCCATTTCCTATGACCCTTGTTATAATGAAAGGACCTAGCTAGTTAGGTTTGAATTTCCCTGGCCTTTCTCATTTCGCTAGGTTCATTTGATTCCCTTTAAGTACTAGATCTCCCACTTCAAAATTTCGTGGGCGGACCCATTTATTATAACTTCGTCTCGGTCTATTTTGATATCCTTGTAGATGGTTAAACATTGTTTGTCTTTTTTCATCAAGGGTTTCAAGTTCTTGTAACCTTGCTACCCTGTAGTCTTCCTCTGATATGATGTTCTGTAAGGAGATTCTTAGAGATAGTATTTCTATTTCAATGGGGAGTATTGCTTTTGTCCCATAAACCAAGGAATATGGTGTTGCTCCTGTAGACCTGTGCGTACTCCTGTTCTATAGGCCCAAAGAGCAGGATTTAATTGGAGATGCCCATCTCGTCCTGTGTCAGTGACTACTTTCTTAAGAATTTTCAATATTGTTTTATTTGTAGCCTCTGCTTTCCCATTACTTTGTGGATAATATGGCATGGAAAATCTTTGTTGTATGTGGAATTTGTCACACAACTCTTTCACTTCTTATTTTTTAAATGGACACCTGTTATCTGTAACAAAGCACATTGGAATTTTGTATCTACATATAATGTAGTTGAGCATGAATTTTGCTATCTTCTTTCTAGTGGTGTATGTTAAAGGAATCACCCCAACCCACTTAGTAAAGTATTCAATGGCTGTCATCAAGATAAACTTGTGCCCATTAGAAGAAGTAGGGTTAATTTTACCCACTAGATCTAATCCCCATTGTGAAAATGGCCACAATGATGTGATGGGTTGAAGATCTTGTGTTGGTGCATGAATAAGGTCTCCATGCATTTGGCATGGTTTACACTTCTTTACATACTTGTAAGAATCTTTTTCCATTATTGGTCAGTAATACCCTGTTCTCAGTAATTTCTTTGACAATGGCGGACCACTTTGGTGAGCCCCATAGATTCCATCATGGGCTTGTTTTAAAGCAAGATGTGCTTCATTCTCATCCAGAAATTGGAGAAGATTTCCATCAAAACCCTTTCTATACAAAGTATCAGCTATAATGGTGTATGTAGATGCCTGACGAATAAAGGTCTTCTTTTGATTTCTAGACAAATCCGGTGACATGTATTGGGTGTGTAAATATGTATATATTTCATTATACCAAGGTGATTCTGGACCCACAATTGCACATACATAGTCTGATAAGGGAGTCTCATATACAGGTAGCATTAACTATTCTATGATAAAGTCAAACTAAGTTTCGTTAGCAGACATATTCAGAAGAGATCCTATGGTTGCGATTGCATATGCTGCCTTGTTTTGTTGAACTGCTCCTTGTAATCTTCAACCAACTTCTTATAAGGCATGAGTTTGTCATCCTTCATGTTGTAATCATCATTGACCTGGTTTACAATCAATTGTGAATCACCATAGACGTGTAACTCTTGTATTTTCCATTATACAGTTGTGTGAAGCCCTATGAGGAGAGCTTCATATTCAGCCACATTGTTGGTGCATGGGAAATTGATCCTAAATGACTTAGGTATAACATCCCCTTGAGGAGTAATGAAGATAATGCCTACTCCAGATCCATGATATGTATATGACCCATCAAAATATAATTTCCACATTACTAAGGTAGTTAATGTAAACACAGATTCATCTAGAAAGTCTATCAGCAACAAATGACTGTCCTGTATGGGAGCCTCTACTAATTGATCTGCTATGATTTGTCCTTTGATGGCTTTTCTATCTATGTATTTTATATCAAACTCACTCAATATCATAACCCACTTAGCCAATCGCCCGATCAATGTTGCTCTGCTCAATAAATACTTGAGTGGGTCAAAGCGTGCAATGAGTTGTACCTTATGACTCAACATGTAATGTCTGAGCTTTTTTGATGCAAATATTACTACTAAGCATGCTTTCTCTATGGGGGTATAATTAAGATCATAGCCTATCGGAGTCCTACTTATATAGTAAATGGCTCTTTCTTTTCCATTTTTGTCATGTTGCGCCAATAGAGCTCCTAGAGCTGAGTTCATTGTTGATATGTATAACAATAGAGGTTGTCCTCGAGTAGGGGATATTAACACTGGTGTGTTCAAAATATTATCTTTCAGAGCTTGGAAATCTTCCTGGCATTGTTTTTTCCATTTAAAAGTAACTCCTTTCCTAAGTAAATGCTGGAATGGGTGACACTTATCTGCCAACTGTGCTATGAATCTCCTTATAGATTGCAGTCTTCCTTGTAATCCTCTGAGTTGTTTAAGTGTTGATGGAGGTTGCATATCAATGATTGCCTTGACCTTAGCAGGGTTTATTTCAATTCCTCTGTTTGATACTATAAACCCTAATAGTTTACTTGTTGTTACGCCAAACACACATTTCTTCAAATTTAATCTCACATTATACTATTCTAACCGATCAAATATCTGTGTAAGAACTGCAATGTGACTTTCTCTAGTTTGTTATTTAGCCAATATGTCATCCATGTAATCTTCCATTATGTTATGGGTCATATCATGAAACAACGTTGTCATGGCTCTTTGGTATGTTGCTCCGGTGATTTTAAGACCAAATGGCATCACATTCCAGTAGTACGTTCCCCATGGGCATGTAAAGGCCATTTTATGTTGATCTTCTAGTGCAATTTTAATCTTGTTGTATCCTGAAAAACCATCCATTAAGGATAGCATCTCATTTCCAGCTGTTAGGTCAGCTATCATGTCGATATTGGGTAGCAAGAAGTCATCCTTAGGACAAACTTTATTTAGATCTCGAAAATCAGTACATATTCTTATGCCTCCCATGGGCTTAATCACAGGTACTAGGTTGGATATCCATTCCACGTAGTCAATAGGTCTAATAAAACCTACATCCAAACACTTTTATAGTTCTATTTTAACCAGTAATGTGATACTTGGATGCATTTTTCTCAATTTTTGCTTGTAAGGTTTAACTCCTAGTATCAATGGTAAGTGATGCAACACAAATTCAGGGTCTAAGCCTGGCATGTCAGAATAGGACCAAGCAAAGTTGATTGGTCGTTGTTTGAAAAAATGAATGAATCTGTCTTTTTCTTCTTTGCTCAGTGATTTTGCCAGATGGATGTTATGTACAACCTCCCCTTCTACTATGTTTACTTCTTCTATTTCCTCTATAAGTAATGTTGAACTTTCTCTTTCCATAGGAAGATTACCCAAGTCACTTTTGTCATTATGGGTAGTTTGATCCTTATCTTCTGTTGGAGAAGTACTTTCTTCTCCAAAGTATGTTATTCTATTTAGGTCTATAGAAAACCCTACTTTATGATCACCTTGCGGAAATCCCTCTCTGACTCCTAGAAATTCTGAGATCGCTTCGTCATTTTCAAACCAATCCAGCATTGGTTTTCCTTCTTACCCTCAATCAATCAAGTGTGAATGTACTAGGGGTAAATCATTACTCCCTTCTTTAGTAGACTTAGTTAACATGAAGACTTGATTGTTTGACTGGCTTTGTGTATCTTCATCTTGTATAAGCCTTATTTGATTCCTTAATATTACACTTTCTGGTGGGCTAGAATCATGGAGTGATAAGAATTCATAATCATGAGAGTTTGTCTCACTTTCAATATATGTTTCATCATATGAGTTATCATCACTTATTTCTTCTTGTTCTTGTCCCTGATTCTGTTGTAGTTTGACTAGTCTTCTTTGCACATTAGTGATCCTTCTTAAGCCTAGTATAAGCCTTTGTAATCTTCCTTCATCTGTTTTGTTAGGTTGAGCCTGAGTTTCTTCTCATGGTAGAAGTAGTGACAATAACCATGGGTGGGATTTAGGTGGTGGGGGTAATCCTGCATCTGTTGCCACATTAGCCTATACTGTTGTGTCAATAACTGCATCATTTTGTAACTCAGTGGCAAGTTCTTGCAAGAGTTGTCTCATGTCTTCCCCATCTAATTCTGCACTTGGTGATGTAGGTACCTGATTACTCGTTTGAGATGAAGATTGAAGCGCCTGTGTGGACAAATTCCTGTGTGATATGTAATCTGTTGTTCTTCTTGGTTGATTTAGTATATCAAGAGTACGTTGTCTCACTTCGATAATATGTTGTACATGCTTGTATCTCAATCCTTGATTCCTTGGATTATCATTAGGAACAATAGGTTCTAGTCTTCCTTGTTTCTGTAACCCAAGGCATGTGGTACCATCATATCCATGTCTTTGGAGTATTTTGAATCCATTGCCATACTAATCTGTGTGTATTCTAGGTATTGTCATATGATCTTCTTCTCTATATATCCAATGGTTAACATCTTCATTTAGGGATTCTTCTTGTAAGTCACCCCATCTAATGAAAGAGCATGAATCTGTGTATTTGACAATTTCTTTTCCTTTGTCTCACTTTTGCACTGTAGTGTGAGGTTTCCCAAAGGACTTAAGAGAAAGAGACAATTGTTTCCCACTTAAAGTATTTGCGATAGAGTATTCTCCACAACCCATATCCATTATTTGTAAGGAGGATGTTCTAGACATATCTTTTTTTGTTTCTGTGATCTTTAGTGCTTCCAACTATGTAGTGAGAGGTGTGGCCTGATTGATAGGTATCTGATTGTCCATACTGTCTTTCAGATAATTGCAATGTTGGAACGGATTTGGATCACCCTTTATGGTGATTTCAATACCATTGTATGGGAATTTGACACATTGATTAAATGTGGATGGTACTGCTTGCATGGTGTGGATCCATGGGCGGCCCAATAACATGTTTTATCCCAGTTCTCTGTCCAAGACTTGAAAAGCGACCTCTATTGTTATTGGTCCTACTTGTATAGGTAATGTTACAATGCCTTTAGATGGACGTTCTTCGTCATCATAAGCCTTGATATTTATCCTTTTGAAAGAATCAATGTGAAGTTCAAAATATCCTAGTGCTTTGACCAGCTTTAAAATACAAATGTTGAGACCAGCTCCCCCATCTATGAGTACTCTTCTAATTCTTTTCTTATGAATGTAAGATTCTAGATGTAGTGGGTCATTATGAAGCAATTTATCACTAGGAATATCTTGTTCTGTGAATGCAATGCGTGTGCCTTGTGTCAGACTTCCTACCATAGACTAGAAGGCATTTTCATCTATATCTTTGTCCACTACTGAATCTTGAAGTGCTTTATTCAATATAGCTTATGATTAGGTGAAATATGCAATAGTTCGAAACAATAATAACTATGCCAGAGTTTTCTTAAGTTGCTCAACTACATTGTAAGTCCCTACTGTTGGTGGTTGAATTTGTGGTATCCCTTGTAAAGTTACCTTTGACCTGTGAGTAACCACTGCATAGTCTCTGTCTCTAGGAGTAATTGTGATTGTAGCAATTGTATCATTTGTATCATAGGCTATTTTATCAAGATTTATTTTAAATCCCTCTTCATAGTCTTGATGTGTATGTTTGACATCCATAATATGTCCAATGAGTTCATCTTCAAACCAACCTAAGTGAGATGGTAGATCATGTCCCTAGTCTCTAAGACAAAGATTTGTATCCTCATCATACTTTGGTGCTTCAGATATCATGCAAATTTGGTGATCATCTCTATGAGTATCTTGATATTGGTCCTCTTGAATAGGTGTTTCTTGTGAATCATTGTTTGTTGTATCTCCTGAACTAATGGCATGAACAGTATAGTCGTATGAGACCTTTGTGTAGTTAGTTGTATTGTCTTGGGTACCTGATGTGGTAGCTTTTCCCTTGTCATGCTTAACAAAAGGATCCTTAAAAATCATATGATTTGTGTTTGCTGAGGTTTTATCGGTATCAGTTGTGATGTCCCCTTGGTCTATCATATCTTGGACCAAGTTTTTCAATTTGTAGTAACTTGTCATTTTGTGACCTTAAGTCCTATGATAATCATAAAAATCATTATCATTCCACTATGTGGGTTTGAAAGGACCTAGTTCATACACTCTTACTTCAAGTAAAGTGATCATGTTTGTCTGTATTAACTTTTTGAGTGTTGACTCAATTGGTTCTCCTAAAGGTGTGTAATTTCTTCTTGGAGTGTTTACCCTGAGGTATCTTGTGTTCGTGTTTTGCGTAACATTTACATTTGTTGATGTTGTGTTATTCCCTGTATGTGGATTTGTTGACTGACTCATTTTTAAAGATAAAACGGGTTGAGTTCTGTTTATCATTCTGGTGTCTACAATACCACCATTGGTCACATTTTTGTTTTTTGACCAAAACTTAGATTTGTCATTGTTTTTGGTGTTGCCATACCTAATAAGACCTTGTTTCCTAATCCCTTCTCACATTTGAGAGCCTTTTCTATGATTTGTTTGAATGTGGTTAGACATTGCATTTGTATTGGATATTTAATCCTAGGAATCAAATTTTCTGTAAACAAATCCACTTGCTCTATTTTTGGGATAATTGTCTTGCACCTCCTATAGAGAGCCCTCCATCATTGTATGAAGGATGCAAATGTTTCATTTTTGTATTTTTAGCGGCAAATAAGTCCATCAAAGTAACCAAGGTGTCAATGTTGTGCGAGAAGTTTGCTATAAATTGTTCAGCTAATTCTCCCCATGATGTGATGGTTGGTGGTAAATGTGAAAACCACTCTAAAGTTGGACCTCCCAGACTTTTAGGAAATAGTCTCATTAGATAAGTATCTTTTGAGGCAACTTCTATACATGCCATAAAAAATTCTTTGATATGATCTCTAGGATCACCCTTCCCTCGATATCTATCAAATTTGGGTGTTTCAAAATGTTGTGGGAAAGGTGGCATGTATAATGTGTGATCAAATGGATAAGGATGTAGGTCCTGCATTGTGTAGCTCTTTTTATTGTTACTAGTTTGCATTATCATCATTTATTGTTGAAAATTATGTATTTGTTGTGTTAGAATATCTATTTGTGTCAAACGTATACCTTGTGTTTGTGTATGTCCCACAAAAGGATTCGTGGTTGCATAACTAGGAGGTTGTTGGAAGGTACCAAGATTATAACCTTGTGTGTTGTGAGTTCAACTAGGTACTATGAAATAGCTGATATGCAAACTCATGCTTGGTTGAGTTGTACTTGTTGTATTGGCAATACCTAGATTTGCATTTTGTTGACTATATGTGGATCCCATAGAATAGGAAACTGGAGGTTGGGTTGCACTAGGTGTTGAGACAGTTGATATTATTGGTATGTTCTGTGATGGTATACTAGCATTGATTGCTGAGGATGACACACTTGTTTGAAAGTTTGCATTTGTGTTGACATTTGTTTGGATAGGTACGTTTTGAGGGAAACTAAAGGTCATTCCTTGTATTTGTGTCAAGGTTGGTGTTTGACTGTTATCTTGACCTAAAGTTTTTCCTAGTGGTAAAATCTTTTTGACATCAAAATCCTCAGGTAGTTTTGCCCCATTTTGTATTAAGAGCAAAAGATACTTGTCCCTATCACTATGTATAAGTGCATCTAAGATCATGAGGACATGTGGGTCTTGCTGTGCAGACTCAATTTCTTATTTTGTCAAATGCTATTGTAATTCGTTTATGGTGGACATTGTCTATGTACCTAAGTGTTGACCTGTTGACATGTCCATGTTCCAAGTAGGGTTTATAGACTGTGTGTTGTTTGGGTCCATTATTCCTTTCGCTTTCTAGGACCTTGTGACGGGCATCTAAAATTGCCTATATGAAGGTGGTTCTATGCAAGACGATGGACTAACACTAGACAGTAGATGTAAATATGAGGTATGCAAGACTATACTAGACTCTATTGAGGATTTTGATGTGAGACCTTTTTAGCATTTCTAGATTTCTCTAATGCAAGTCTTTCCATTTGTTGACGAAGTTGTTCAACCTCAATCTCTCTATCAATTATATGGGAAATCCTAGACTCAATGTTTATCTCGTGTATGACTCCTATATATTGAGGTGTGCTTCTTCTTAAATCCCAAGCTAAGTTAGCTAGACCATCAATGATTTCTCATTGACCGCCATTTGGAATTAGATTAGTTTTCTCGAAGGGGAGCAAACCATCACCTGGGAGACCCATGAATGCACATGCTATGAACCTATAACTGACAATAGACTTAGACGTATATGAGGTCTAGATAAAGATGTATGTGATAATGTAACTAATATGGATGATAATGCAAAAAAGACTTAGGATGATAATGAGGACGTAAGTGGGACTATGAAAAATATGTAGGATGATAATGAGGACGTAAGTGGGACTATGCAAAAGACATATGACGATAATGAGGATGTAAGTGGGACTATGCAAAAGACTATGTAAAAGACTGCCTAGGGTCACAAGTATGTAAGGACTTTTGAGTTTTGGTTTCAAAATGGACTTTGTTTTCTGTAACTTCATGTGTAGGACAAAGTTTTTTAGTTTTCTAAATCTGAGAACAATTGCTGGTAGGTATGTATAGCTGACTGACTCAATTTTCATACAATCTCAGAAAATTCGGAGATACATGGGATAGGGCCTGAAATAGTCCAAGGGACTAACTCAATGTTGGTCTAGCACAACGATACATAAAATAGCATGGAATACAATCTTAGGCTGGATAGTGGACACCATTCAGTGAGGTCCCCGTAGCAAAATACTGAAACAAGATGGACATATAGAGAGTCTGGCAACACTGGCTCCACTCCATGACACACATTTCTCTGGCATGCTAGTCTCTCTTACCTCGAAGATCCAAAGATCTTATCAGCGAGGGATTTCTATCTCATAATTTAAGGTACATGAGAGGTCTCTATGGGGTACGATCCGTACTCTCGGAACCACTAAATGTAGGATTTTTGGTAACTAAATTGGTTCTTAGTATTAGGTTTTGAGGGGTCCCGATCCAATGAAGGATTCTCAGAGCAAGCCACCTAAGGCTTTAGTTGAGCTTATCGATGCAAGGAAGGCCCCCACATATGTTGAATTCACTCAACACTCTAGCCGCCTGACTAGTATATTAATATAGTGGCTCGAAAAACCCGCTCGAGAGTACACTGGGAGAGATGATATCCCCAACGCATCCCAATTCGAAGTACCTCTATGGGGTGATGAAATCCCTAGTCAAAGATACCCCTTACTACCTAGAACAAAAGAAAATTTGGATGTCATTGTCACCTTCCTTCTTTCTCCCAAGAGCCCAATGGTGGGTAGAAAGTCAGTTAGTGCAATAGTAGGTCCACCCCAGAAACAATAAAAAGTTCTTTTCCCTTACAAAAATTAAAAAAATGATTTAATCTAATGCATCTTGATTCATGTTCAATTTATAGCCCAAATTTAGGTGTTAGATACGCATGTGCATGTCAATTTTAAACACCAAATCCAAGTATGAAGGCATACATGTCCATTTTAACCATTTGTTGATTTTTTAGCACCAAAAACCAAGTGTAAGATGCATGCATGTCAATTTTATCCCATGTTCATTTTAAGCACCAACAACGAAGTGTGAGATTATCCATGCATGTCCTATTTAACTGTTGTTGATTTTAAGCACTAAAAAATTGAAGTGTGAGATTATCCATGCATGTCCTTTTTAACTGTTGTTGATTTTAAGCACTAAAAAATTAAAGCATGAGATTATCCATGCATGCCATTTTTAACTATTGTTGATTTTAAGCACTAAAAAATCAAAGTGTGAGATTATCCATGCATGTCCTTTTTAACTGTTGTTGATTTTAAGCACTAAAAAATTGAAGTGTAAAGTGTGCATGCAAAATTACTAATCTAATCCTCTCTGTGAATCTACTACAAGCTACAAACAGAAGATTAGTAGTAAAATTAAACCAACAAAAAACATAACTTGACAGAGGCGATTGTGTGATACTACCTAAGCGATTGCATGATACTTATAGACCAAATGCATAAATCTGACAAACTGAATGCATAAATCTGACAGACTGAATGCATGACAGTATCTGGTCGATTGCATAGCACTAACAGCTCGATTGCATGACAGAATGTAGACAACAAAAAAAGTTAGAAAAATACAAGAAAACTAAACCCGATTAGGAACCTGCGAAACCAATCGTGAAGCCCTAGCCAAATCCCTCATTTTCCATTCAATATTGATTAGATCATATTTAACGGTATAAGAAAGAACTAGGCTATTATATCTGTCTAAGGCCAGTTGTTCCTCTAAATCTTGCATCAATTTTTTTTCCTGGAGAACTTTTTGATATCGTTTGGCTTCTCTCCTTTGTTGTTTCATCCTTCTTGCACCTAAAATCTTGAACTGAACTTTTCTTGCCATAAATAGTGTTAATCAAATTATGAAACAAAAAGGAATTTGATCCTGAATTAACCAATTTTAAGACAAAATTAAACAGAACAGATAACAAATGGAAGAAAAAATTAAACAACAAAGCTTCCTGCAAATGCATGATCCCAAAAGGGCGATTGCGTGATTTGGACAGGGCGATTACGTGACCCTGCCTGAATGAATATGTGACCTCGAAGGGTCGAATGCGTGATCCTGTCTATGGGATTGCATGACGATGTAAGCTCGAATGCGTGATGAAAAATCTTTTCTCGAAATTCCTCCAACCTACAAAAAAAATTAGTAATCCGCACAATCTGCAAAAATCACACAGAACGCAGAAAAGGTTAAATTGTTGTTAGTTCACGTCGGGTTCACCAAAATGTGGGATGCAAAATTCATCTTCTATTAACAAAGTAATCAATTAGAAACAAGAGAAATCACGAATCCCTATCCTAATCAGAATTTAACAAACAATACAATGGAATAACGCAATTAAGAAATAGGAATTATAAATCATCAAATCAAATCAAAAACTCCCTATTCCATGACTGCATAGAACTTCCATTTCTCTTCTCCTCTTTTTGGTATGATGGCTCTCAGATATTGCGCTGGTAACTTGCAAGTGACACAAAGATTCAAAGTTCGTGATTGCTGAAAATGGAGATTGGATGCTCAAATTATAAAAAATTGGAGAAGATTGATTGAAAGGTGGAACAGATTGATCAAGACGTGTGAACTCAGGTGAGCTCAAAAGAAAATTGATAGTTGAACTGCTGATTGTAGGAGTGAAACTCAATAGATTGAATAGATTAATTGAGTCAAATGATTGAGAAAAAGCTGACTGGAGGAAGAAAAAGAATGATTGGAGGAAATAAAGAGGATGACATAGAGAGCTTAATTTAGAAAAAGCTAACTAAAAGATGGAAATAGAAGTTGAAGAGATAAATGATTTAATTAATTAATTTAGCATGTGCTTGCATTTAGATTATTAATTTAATCTGTGCATGAGATATTATTCAAATAATTGAATTTATTAATTCAATTTAGCATTTGAATATATTTGGAACTTGACTTTGATTTTCAATTTGGTTTTTGAAATCATGCACATGTATTTGAATTTGGAAGAAATTAGAAGAATATGAAATTAAATGAAATTAGAATTTGGGGATTTGGAAATTGAAGAACTAATTAGCTAATTAAATAATTTAAAGAAACTATTTAATTATTTAGAAATTGAATTTAATTAAATAATAAAGATTATTTAATTTAAAGGATTAAATCATAATTAATTAAATAACAAATATTCAATTAATATTTAGAAGAGGGTTGAATGATTAGATGATTAGAGATAGAAATTGAGAATTAATTTATTTAAATAATAAAGATTATTTAAATTCAGGAATTAATCATAATTAATTAAATAATAATTATTCAATTAATATTAGAAAATTATTAAAATGATTAAAGAATAGGAAAATAGAATAATTAGTAAGATGATGAGGAAATATGAAATTAGAAGAAATAGATTAATTAAATTAATTAAATAATAAAGATTATTTAATCAATTAAAGGAATAATTAGTACATGATCAATGAGACATTTTTAGGTGTCTACACATAGAATTTAGACTTAGACAAAGAAGGTACATCCACTGGACCAAACACATCAGAGTGAATATAATCTAGGATATTAGAAGACTTATGAGAACTAGAATAAAAATGAACACAGTTATGTTTTCCATATATGCAGTGTTCACAGAAATCAAACTCAAAACTACAATCATCCAGACCTTCAACCAGATTCTTATTTTTCAAGGCTTTTAATCCTTTTTCACCTATGTGGCCTAACCTATTATGCCAGAGCATTTTTTTCTCAGTAGGAAGTTTAGCTTTCAATGAATTAGCATTATGCATCATTATAGTTGTCTTAACAGACTTTTCAGAGGCCAGATTACAACATATAGGTTCAGCATTTACCTTATATAAAGTACCAAAATGATCACCCTTTGCCAATACAATGGAACCCCTAGTCATCTTGCAACCACCAGAAACAAATGTAACTTGTACTCCAACATCATTAAGTTTACTTACAGAAAGAAGATTTCTTGCCAGACCTGGTATATGAAGAACTCCATTGATCCCCTTCACTCTACCGTTTGGGAATTGAATTTTAATTCTACCTCTCCCTACAATCTCCAATGTAGATTCACTAGCCAAATATACCTTTCCACCAGCATACGGTTCATATTTCGAGAACCACTCCTTGTGGGAGGTCATGGGAAAAGATGAGCCAAAATCTACTAACTAGGTGTCATCTAAGGTAGGTACCGCCAGGGCTGCTACAAATACATCTGCATCACTTTGAGAAGATTCAGGGTCAGAATACTTCCTTTTCTTCTTCTCCTCCTTGCAATCCTTTCGAATATGCCCTTTCTGCCCATAGTTTTAGCACTTCGCCTTTGACTTCTTGCCTGGAGATTTAAATCTCTCTTGAGACTTGGACTTCTTGCCTTTCTTCTTGTCTTTGTCCTTTGGTCTGCCTCGAATAGAGAGTTCATCTTTTGTCATCTAAAAATACTTCTTTCTCATTTCTTTTGGCAAAAGACTATTTACCACAGTATCCATCTTGAACTGGGTCATAGTACTACCAATAGCCATCACTAAGTGTCCCCAAGAGTCAAGCAATCAACACAACAATAGCATGCAACATTCTTCTTCCTGGATTAACACGCCAACAGAAGTTAACTGTGCAAGAACCATGTTGAATGCATTTAAGTGGTCTGCCAATGGTGTTCCTGCATACATCTTCAGAGAGTACAGCTTCTTACTCAAGAAAAGTTTATTCACCAAGGATTTGCCTTGATAAATATCTCCCAACTTATTCCAGAGAAGATGTGCAGTCTTCTCCTCATGTACATTTAACAAAACAGAATCAGCAAGACATAGCCTAATTAGACCCCTTGCCTTTTGGTCGGCTAAATCCCAATCTTCTTGCTTCATGCTTGAAGGCTTAGAAGTTGCAGTCACAGGACCCAAGAGATCTCTATCGACTAGCAAGTCTTCCATCTTGAGTTTCCATAGTTCGATACTAGAACCATTAAACTTCTCCATGTCTATGTGCCCTGAGGTGCTCGCCATCCCGAATTGTAAAACAAGTACACACTCTGCAAGACTCCCACTGAAACAGAACTGACACAAAAAAACCAACCCTACTTAGCAAGGATAACAAAACGAGCCAGGCTCTGATACCACTTGTAAGGAAAGCAAGTGCGGAAATTCGCTCCTAATGTCAGTTTGCAGGGGAGAATAGACTACTGTATACAAAATTTCAACATTTATAGAATACGGCACAAGCATGAGCATACACAAATAAATAACACAGAGAGAGAACACATAGAGTTAACGTGGGAAAACCCTTTTGGGAGAAAAACCCACCATCAATAAATAGTCAACTTTATTAACAGTATGTCAAAAACAATACAATAAAGTCCAGTT
Source organism: Cryptomeria japonica (assembly GCF_030272615.1). Classification (NCBI taxonomy): domain Eukaryota; kingdom Viridiplantae; phylum Streptophyta; class Pinopsida; order Cupressales; family Cupressaceae; genus Cryptomeria; species Cryptomeria japonica. Next base: position 69,286,380 of record NC_081411.1, on the reverse strand, counting down.
TGCAGACTTCCTTCACTCTATCATGCAATCGTTCTAGATGATCATATAACACTTGGATCACACAACAGTTACAGAACACTCAATAGTTATCGTAACTCGTAACCTAACATTCAGTTCACATTTGGCTTCAAATACCAAACTAGTCGATGGTTCATCTGAGCAACTGCACCAATGGCTTGAAGTCTAACCATCTTCCTGCGTTGGTCTACATTCATAAAAACTGAATTATCCCATATACAGCAAGGAGTTGGGTTAGTTCATATTCAAATACATCGACAATCGCATTCTTAGTGTCTGAAAGTTAACCTTTTTGGATCTCGGTTCGATCTCACTCCCGCAGTCGGTCTCTCCTCCATCGGCCATCGGTATAGCTTTCAAACAGTAAAGTCAATCGCTCAATAATACCCGATTGCCGAAGGCGACTCCATCGAGTCATCGATAAAGCATGTAAAATGTTACTCCGATCTCCAATAACGAAGAGCAGACTTCATTGGGACATCGGCACCAACCTTGAGATGTTATCCCGATCTTCAATAGACAAGAGCAGACCTCATCGGCACATCGACACATGACCAAAACTGCTATCCCGATAAGTGAAGCACTCCAAGAAAAAATAGAGCGAACTCATCGGGACTTCGGCGTATTCTTCATCACGTCAACCCCATACCCCATCATCGAAGGTGACTTCATTGGGTATTGGCCTAACTCCAGACCAGTACCTCCGATAGCCAATGATAGACCGGACCGCTTAAGATAGCTCCATCGAGTCATCGGTACACTGCTGATGCAGTCTTTATGAAAGCCTAAAGTTTTCCTAATGACCAAAGTCAACTTCGTTAGGTCATCGGGATAACATCATACCCGCTACTCTGAGCTCTGATGGAAAAGAATACATCGGCAAGAGTCATGCCGATAGAGCTCATAGATTTCCTTCATATTGTTTCATCGGCAAGAGTTAACTCGATAAGTATGGACAATGGTCAAGTGAATTAGAGGCACATTTCTAACATTTGGGAGCCATTGTAAAACCCAATGCGAAGGTTAGGGGAGCCTTTCAAAACCCTCTTTCTTATCTCTAGCTGAATGCTGACAGTTTTGAAGGGCCCATCTTAGTTTGTATTTGTTTTTGGTTAAGGGACAAGATAGCTTTTCACTACCTAATTTTTTGTACATGGTTAGGGGATCCTGGAAAATCCCTGATGCTTGGACAGGTTGTGGGATCCTGGTTAAAACCCTCTTGTAAGGTTGTGGGTGCCAGTCAAAACCCTCAGAGTCTTGTTGTGGACCAGCCTGATTTGTAATGTTCTTTATTGTTTGGTGGCTGGTGTTTCACTGGTGGTTGGCTGTATGGATTCATTGTATATCTTTTAATTAGTTGTCTCTTCTATAAGCTAGATGATGGTTTATCTAGGGGGTTTCTGGTCCCCTTAAAACCTATTGTGTGGGGTTTCGGGTCCCCTCAAAACCTGCTTTTCCCTTAATCAAAAACAAAAGTTGGCGTGGCATATCCAATCTCATTTCTCGAAGTTGCATGTATAGGAGAGGAAATTTGAGCATTGAACCTAGCACATTTGATGATTAATCTCAGGAATAAAGGTTGAAGGTTGAATGGCCCAACTTGAGATTTCAAATCAAGGGAAACATAAGGAGTGAGAGATGTTGCCAGAGTTCTTATTGGATTACCTAGTTTGAATCAACACTTAGGACTGACTCCTTTAAGACATATGGAAGATCAGGAATTCCTACTTTTGAAGCTCATTAGGTTATGTTTTTAATCCAGACACTAATTAAACATTAGGAATATGTTTATTTACTCTTTTTTTATTCAAAACCTTTATAATACCATTCCCCATTACAGATACTACACTATCATTACCAAATTTTACTTCAAATTTTATAGAATCATTCAAATTAGCAAATAAATTTCTATTTCTTGTCATGTGGTTGCTACATCCATGGTCTAAAAACCATAGATCCTTTGAGCTCTCTTGTTCAACATTACAAGATGGATCTGAGTAATTTACACTATGTGTATCCATCTCTTCTTCTTTCTTCCTACATCATTTGCAAAATGACTATATTTCTTACAAGAGTAGCATTGAATAAGAGAATTATTAGACCTTGGAAGTTGTTCTTGAGATTGGACCTTTCTACCTTGTCCTCTATAATTGAGACTGTGATTGGGTTGATTGGTTCTTTCCCCTTGATTTGTACTTATGTGTTTGCCTTTTCCTCTTCCTCTTCCTCTTCCTCTACTTGATGAAACTTGAGATCTAAAAGCATTCTTTAAAGAATTTTTATTTCTATTTGTTCTAGACTCATGAGATAACAATGAGCCCAATAGTTCATCTACAGACAATTGATTAAAATCCTTTGGTTCTTCAATGACAACTACAATTGCATCAAATCTATTAGGAAAACTTCTAAAAACCTTTTCAACCACAAATTCATTAGTTATGGTTTTCCCATGTGTTCTCAATTGATTAACTATATTCATTACCTTAGTAAAGAAATGCTCTATAGAATTAGATCCATTCATGTGAATATTCTCAAAAATTATCCTTAATGTTTGTAGCTTAGCTACCTTTACATTGGTTGTACCTTGGTAAGCAGTTTGTAATGCCTCCCAAGCTTGTTTGGACCTAGTTGTTGTAGTAACTCTTGGAAACATTGAATCCTTGATTGCTTGTTGAATGAACAAAGCGTTAGCATCCTTTTCCTATTATCCTTAATCTAATATTTTTTAGGTTGTGTTAATTCCAGATAGGCTACCTCATCCCGTGGTTCTACAAACCATTCTCTAGCAAATCCAATATATCTTGAGAAAAAAAAAATATTTATTGACCAAAAACCATAGGTCTTACCATTAAAAATAGGAATTTGAGGCTGAGAAATACTGTTGTTTTTTGTCATGTCTACAAATTGATTTTATCAAGTACTTCAATCACAAAATATTTAGCCCTATAGTCTTTGACTATTGCAACAATCATCTACACCAGAAATTATTATTGATTGTGGCAATCAACAACAACTCCTTTCCTCAAGTAGAGAGAACAAAAAATTCTCTTTTTCTTCTCATAATTTGCCTCACACTACTTGACACCTAGCTTTGATACTAAATCTAAAAGCATTGGAGAAATAAACAAGGGATAGACAAACATATGCTAAAACACACTAACACATTATTTGTTGATAAATTAAAACTCATTACAATACCCCTCCATTTATAGATGACTTCACGCCAACTAAGAGTAGGGGATAGAAACTAAAAGAAGTTTACAATCTACCTAATTTTGCATACGTGGACAACAAATGAGAATATTGTAACAACAATCCTCCATACAAAGTGCAAAAGAAACTTAACAATGTGAAATTTTTACTCGTTATAATTTATTTATGAACAAGAGGACAATAATAACTTGAAAACATGGAGAATGAACTTGGAGACATCAATAAATAATCTTCCTTGTTTCTAGTGGTAGTTTTAACAACCATTGTATTTTTGGAGTTCAGTTGCATACATGAAAGAGAAGAAATTATTATCTTCTAATAAAAGTATAAAATAATCATATGAATCTTTCTATTGGACAATTTTTTCTTCAAACTTGATAAAAGTCAAAAAATTAAGTAATTTATCAACATATTAATTTATCTTCAATCATAAAGGATATGACTATGAAATACTTTTCACACTTTGTAAACTACCCAACCTTCACCAATTTTAAATAATGAATTGTCTCAAGAGATCAAAATTACTCAAGTGCAAAAATTTCAAATTTGCATATTTGATCAACAACATGGATCCCTACTATAGGGAGATGTCTAAAACCAAAAACAAACCAAAAATCACACTAAAATTGAAAATTAAACTGAAAATATTTTTGTAGTGTAGGATCACCTATAAATTGGATGCTTGCGCACCATTATTATTTTAGCTTTCTAATTTATGTACGAATAAATCAAAATGGGCATCTTGATTTAGTGTAACATGTTGCTATAAGAGTTCTTTCCAAAAGTATCTAGTGGAAAACGGATCATTATCACTAACAATAGTAGTCGTTGAGATGAAAGTTCTAGTCTTTGGACAATGATGGACGTACTGTAGCGATTGGCTTAGGTACCACCACCGTGATTACTAAACTCTCTATAGACTTTGGTAGTTATTTAATGAAGATTATTGAAATGCCAATACACATATGGATAAGAAGAGGCAATATTCAAAGTTATCTTAGGGTGGAAACTACTTCACCAAAAGCTAGAGTGTTTTGAATTCAATAAAGCGGAGGGAAGAACAAACAAATCAAAGACAAATGAAAGCACACCTTAGAATTCTCCCAACCTATTGAGGAAAGGTACAGCATACTTGAGGATGAGAACAATACAGACCATCAATGGTGGATGACCGTTAGCCTTCCACCAGAGTGGGAGCTCTCCCTCGGTCTGTTTTTTAATCAATCTTATTATTTTCTTAATTCATGTCTTTACTAGGCTTTTAATTTTCATTGATTCTCGTAGAAAAAATGGATAAGTGTAGACAACATAACCATCTTGATACATGGGCACTTATTGAATCCTCTTCCCTGAAACAAAGAAATTACACAACGCAGGTGACAGCACAGAAGCAGACATGCTTAGACAACAAACTTGCTGACGAGCCAACTTTCGAACTGCCCTTGATGAGCACGGTCATAAACTTTACCATTTTTATTACATTTCGTTTTATTTGTCATATCCTATCCTTTTCAAAAGTACTATTCCACCTAATTTAGGTGGCGTAACGAAATTCTCGCTAAGAACAATAATTGTCGTCAAAAGCTTAAGCACAATAGATTGCGATGTAATGAGAAGACTCACAACGGCTCATACTATTCGAACTCCCTGAATAGACAGAACTCAAATGCGTCTCTCTTGCTTCCAGAGAAACGTGGAAATGATAGGAACTGTAATATTCCACATTAGTTCTGTACTTCGATAACGAAAACGAAATTTTCAACAAATTTGAAATTGCCTTCAAATCCACAAGCCAAGAAAGTCGGATTTATTTATTGTATTTCTACTCCACGCCAGAAACTTAAGCGTGTCCGGCGGAGAACCAGAGATAAATAGAGCGGGCGAGAAATGGTTGGTTTAAGGCGTACACAAATTCAACTCTTTGAAAAGACAGCTATCTAATCCTCTCATTTCCAGAGAAACGTTGAAATGGTGGGCACCTTCAATTCCTTGTTGCTCTCTACTTTAATAACGAAAATGCGCCTACAATGAATAGATAAAATGTTTTCTGCCTTTTGGTACTAAGAGCTTGATTTAAAACCTGGATTATAAAAAGCTTACACATAATAATTAATTGAGATAAAACAATTAAATGTTTGGAAAAAAATAAAATAAAATAAATTCCAGATTGTTCGCTATAAAGCCAGCTCTTCGAAAGCTATTATTCAAGGGTATTTTGTAGCTCTAGAACATGTCTACGAAAGAGGTTGCAGCTGCTCTATGTAAAAGGTTTTCTTTTCTCTTAAACATTCTTCACTCTTGTAAAATATCTGAAATGAAATTGATCTTTTCTGAAAGCTTCATATGTTATAAAGCAACCAATATGCTGATTTTACATTCATTAACAGCTCTCTCTTTCAATGAATGCTGAGTTTTCTTTACATACGCACATTAAAACAGAGACTGGGAATTCTCATGATTTAATTTTTTTCAAAGTATAGTCTGAACAAAAATATATTTGTTGAATGCAGACTGTTAGGCAAGGTTGCAATAATCACAGGCGGATCGGGGGGTATTGGAGAGGCCACTGTTCGGTTATTCGCAAATCATGGAGCCAAAGTCATTATTGCAGACATTGCAGACGAAGCTGGTATCAAATTGGCGGAATTCCTTTCGCCCTGGGCGACATATATTCACTGTGACGTGAGTAAGGAGCAAGATGTAAGCTCAACCGTGGATTTGGCCATGGAAATGCATGGGAAATTGGACATCATGTATAATAACGCAGGAAATATCGACAGCCCAAAAACGAGCGTGGGAGAGTATGATATGCAGGATTTCGAGCGAGTGATGAATATCAATGCAAAAGGTGTAATGCACGGCATTAAGCATGCAGCCCGCGTTATGATCCCCAATAGAAAGGGCTGCATTATCTCAACGGCTAGTGTTGCAGGAATAGTAGGAGGAATAGGTACTTATTCCTACACTGCCTCCAAACATGCCGTCGTTGGGCTGACAAAGAACGGTGCAGCAGAGCTGGGCAAAAGTGGTATACGAGTGAATTGTATTTCTCCAGCTGCAATTGCTACAGATCTGGCACTGAATTATATGGCAATGACCCCTTCACCAGAGGCAAAGGCCAAGGTAGAGGCCGTGTTGCAGGGCGCAGGCCCCTTAAGGGAAGCCACACTTAAAGTAGAGGATATTGCACAGGCTGCTCTGTATCTGGCCAGTGAGGATTCCAAATATGTAAGCGGTCACAATCTAGCTGTGGATGGGGGATTAACGGTCGTAATAGATGAAACTGCTGTGTTTGGAAAATATTCATATGGATTCTCACAGTAGAAATCCATAAATCACTTTGACATAATATCTGAGGGGAGCGATAGGCTATAATATAAGTTTCTGTTGTTAATATCATTAAATTAGGAAACTACAAATTATATGAAGTTCTATATCTATTTAGTTTTAAATGCGTGAACGAGTTTCATGTTCTGATTGATTAAAGCGTCATTACATAAAATTGATGATGGAGTTTCATGTTATGATGATGTAAATAAATTTTTTAATTTAAAATTGATAGTCATTTATGTTGGTGTTTCCAACTGATGTATCTAAATAACGTCTATGAGTAGCCAATATCAATTTTCAAGCGGTTGGATCAGAGGTCAATTAATAGGATATTAACTAGCTCTACACTAGGCTCTATTAAACAAAGGTGGGTAAACCTTTTAGCAATACTTTGTGATCTTAATTTTTTTCCTTAAGTACTACAACAGATATGTTCTCAATATTTGTGATAACTAGAGAAGTAATAGACTCAAATAGATATGGCTTTTATCCTTGATTAGTACACTCTGAAGCACCTTGAGAATAGGAAATTATAGTACTAAAACTTAAAATTTCAAAAGTAAAAACTAAGATAAAGGATATTTTCTTTTGTTTTCAAACATGCCAAGGTTAACAATAGAGAAGACTCAACCAGTGCTTGTCCATTGGGCTAGATGAACCATTATTGCAATATAAAATATGGAAACACTGCAATATCCATCATTAGAAACATCCTCGTCTATATGACTAATACTTGATATTAATCATAGTATGAAAATGAATTAACAAGTCATGCCATAACCCAATATGATCTCTACAAAACCTGTATGAATGATTTAAGCATTTTAATCCTCTACATTAGAAGAAGCCCAAAACCATAAACACATCAGCAACATAGTGCAGAGGTAAAATAAAGAAAGATCCTCGATCATTGATTTAACAAGATTTTGGAGCATACATAATGGAGAAAACTTGAGAATCATCGAAATTGATTTCAAGATGCTTCAAAAAGTGCATAGTATCTCATATATCAATATACAAAAACTGAAATAGGATATAAAAATTAAACTAATACTATATTATTAACCTATGGACTTGATATGCAAGGTCACCTTGGTGAAAATGCCTTTCTAAATTTACAAGAATTGAATAACTCTAAGAATATCAACCTAGAAGACTAAAAATAAGACCTTGATTATCCTTTCATAGAATCAGAATGCAACAACCTTCGGGTCTTTTACAATTTTTTAAAAGGCAGTAAGTGACTGCTTGACAGGAAAAAGACAAATAACTTTTTAGATATCTTGACAAGGAAAATCATTCTCCTTCTTCTCTCTGTAGGTGGTAGCTATTGCAAATGATCTAAAATCCGCCTTTTCCCACAAAAGTTCTCTTATCAAGCTGGAAGATCAGATAACCTTAAAGACCTATTAAATTCACCATGACAGAGAGGTGCTTACTGTATCTTCCAAAAGATTTACAGTAAATAAAGAAATCTTTAACCAAAGTTCTCTCTAAAAGGTCATAAATTAACCAACTAACTAAAAAAAAGGTCCCTTTACATCCAAACATACATAGGAAACAAGGAAAGGTAAGAATTCAAAAAAGGTGGGAAACCACAGTCGGTTTCTGTTTCAAAAATTCAAAAAAGAGAAGGAGAACTAAGAAACTCCCAATCCATTTTATTTGAGTTGTTGAATCTTCTTGATGTACTTCTGATATTCTTCATCATCAATTGTTGTCATTTCTACCTTGATTCTTGTAATTCCATTGTCAAACTTTGACAATGCATCAAAGTATGCTCCCAACTTCCTCATTGTTTGTGTCTCACCAGCAAAGGTGTCAACCAACATTGGATACAAAATTCTTTTGATTTCTAATTTCCATTATGACTTTGGTCTCAAGACCTTCCTACCTTCTGGATCTCTTCTTTCCCTATCAAATAGAATAGGCACGTGGCAAGTCACTAAGGACTGGATAACTTTGGCTTAATCCTTTGAGTATACATTTTGTGACTGATGAAGATTTCCATCATCACACTAGGCTCTGACTTCAAGTCAAGCATGAACTCATATAGATAAGAAGGTAGAGGCCTAATAAAGGCAACCTCTAGTGCAATAATCATCTCCTTTAAGAATGAAAAAGAACAAGCAAGAAACCTCTGTCACTTCAAATAATTATAATTAAACCCTAGTAATTCTCTATTCTCATCCCAAAAAACATCAGTATGGTCATGTATAGCATCAAATTTAGAGTCCAACAAGGCTTTTATCATTTCAATGACAACTTTCTTCTACGTTCTTGTTGCATCAAACCTCAATTGATCTATTTCATTTCTAATCCTACAGATATCAATTCTAGCCTAAGTTAGATCATATGTTAATCCCATGCCTTAGAAGGATACTCTTGTAGAGCTAGAGGTTTATATAAGTAGGCCCTAAGTATAATTGGCCCTCAAGATGTTTCACTCTATCCCTTAGGATCTAGAGTTTTTCATCTCTCTTCAATACCACCTTGTGAGAAAACTTGGCTATATTCAATGACATATCAATAGTTTCAGCGGCAGAAGTGTTTACCACTCTCATGATGAGCAAACCTTGATAGAGTATATCCATTTCTTAGGTCATCACTGGCCTTCGTGTCATAGGGTGCAAACACCATATAACTAGCAGGTCCAAATGATCATCAAAAACTGTTTCAAAAATAATTTTCTATGTTTTCTTTGGATTCATACTCTCTCAATCAATGTCATGTCATCTCCTTAAGTTATCAAATGCAATTGCAAAAGAAATATTCGATTCTTCAAAAAAAATTATAACACTCTTATTAATAACCGACCCTCCCTTCTCAGGGGTCATGATATCCCATTATTCTTTCGCACCCTTTAGGAATTCTTCTCTTATTCTCAACCTCTACCCTTCTTCCAAGCAGTCAAATTGAATCCCCTTTCTTCTTTTATCTCATCCACAATGTTCCTAATCACAAACTATTGGAATTACCTTATGTAGATGGAGCTATCATAACTTATAAACTCTCCATAGGCATTAAGACTTATATCCTTAGTGAGGTCCCCTCCCAAATTGGAACCATCAAGGGCCCACTCTTCAATTATTACACCAAGGCTAGTATCAAACCTATGTGGAGGTAGAGTTGGTTCACCTTAAAAACAAAACCCTTCATATGACTGAAAGGCTATATCCCTACCAGGAAACAAAGTATGTAGGGGTGTCAATCCTCTAGGACTTTCTGGAACAAGGACAGATTGCCCACTTGAGGAGAATGAAGCAATCATAGGCTTCCACATAGCTACTTCAACAAGTAGTCTTGGTGGTGATAGAGGTTCTTGAGAGGGAGGTTGGGATGTCTCAATAGAGGGGGGACTAGATGATGATTCCTAAAATCTAGGTGGAGGTAATCGTGGAGGGATGTGTTGCAAAGAAGTTGGTCCAATAGGAGAACCAATGGATTGAGGTGAGCTAAACTCTTCTTCTTCAACTTGTTTCGCTTGTGGCTTCACCATTCTAGGTCTTTGATGGGGCAATGACATGCGGTCAAAATCAATGTAAGCACTAAAAATCATGGATGGCCTTGTGTAGTCTCTCAACGAACAAGCTTCCATAATCAAAGGGCCTATTGAGGTCCCTGCTTTGAATGTCCATACACAAAGTGAACATCCAATTGGTGATGAATCATTGAGCATCAACTCCAAAGACTTGACCCAAGGCATGATATGTGTCCTTAAAGTATCCAACAAATAGGTCAATATTATAGGGGGGTTGGTCCCTTGGAGTTAGGGCCTTCTCATCTCTTTTCAAGTGTGTAGGCCTAAAGGTTGGAATATTGCTTCTGTATAGACCTTCATGTGTTTTGTATTCTTTTTCTAATTCTTCCTCATTCACAAGCCCAATCAGTATTCTGAGCATAAAAACTTCTTTTAATTTCTTTCTTGGTTATAGCAACTAACTTCCCTCTATCCTTGACCACAATCTCTCTTACATATAGCCTATAATTGTGAGTGGTTGTAGTGACTAAATCAACATACACAAAGACATTCAGGACCACTAACCTTTCTAGGTTTAGGCCCCTGTTGTGACATATTCACACATCGCCCCATCACAAATGGGGACCCCTATCTTTTTTTCTAGTATAATTGTGAATAGATATCTTAATTTAGTATAGTTTAAAGTTTGAGTCTCTTTAAATTTAAAAAATACAAAAAATAAAAAAATTTCAAAAAATAAAAAAATTTAAATTTTAAAAATAAAAAAGATTAAAACATTTTGAAAATCTCAAAATTTTGACTAAGGCATGGAAATGTCGCGGCACAACAATTTTGCGTTGCTGTCAGGCGGCAATGTTGCGTTGCCGTTGCACTTCGCTGTCACGTTGCCGTCATGCTGTTGTCGCATTGCTGTCGCAAATCACCGTTGCGTGTTGCTTGCACGCGTCGCATTACACTTATCATTATTAGTTGTCACGCGTTGCCTTTTGCACGTTGCTCTCATGGATATCATGGATTTTTTTACATACGCCACAGGAAGCTTTGCGTTATCGCGATAGCGTTGCGCTTGTCATGCCTCTCGCGTGTCATGCATTGAAGACTTAATCAACGAAGAGATCGCTCAGCGAACATAAAATGAAGAATGAAGAAGTGAAGGAGCATCATCTGATGAGCTTGCGTAACCGAGGCAAAAGAGAGAAATGATAATGAATTGCAAGCATTTTGTGGGCATCGCCCCTACACTTGTGTTACGCGACGTATCCTCCACATCACATTCAACGTGACGACATAATGGGTTGATGAAGAGACGTTTAACGAAACACATTTGGAAGGAGCTCACAAGACCCAAGGCGGCTAACTCACAAGTTTCAAGCAAAGTTCGATGCACCTCTAGGTTGAGGGATTAAAGGGTATTTAATAAAGGTGGTAATACATTTTGCAATTCCACGATGTCCAACGATGCGCTTCACACGATGCGACTATACACAATGCAAGTCACTAAATCGGTGCAATGAACGAAGCAAAACAACGATAATGCGGACAAGAGCATTCAGCTTTGCCACCTTAGCTCTGCGTGCGAGGCAACCTCTCTAGCGTGACCAATGAGAATTTTGAGTTCAATGAGAAGGTTCGAGTGATAAACAATGAACGTTTACTATGGATAGTCACTCAATCAAGGCATTTGAATTGGCACCTTATGATGATGTTTTGATTATGATCAAATCAAGTGAGCATTTAATGAGTCTGGTGAATTCAGCAACAGCGTGTTTATGAATTCGATGGATATAATGGATTGCATTTAAGAGGACCGCTGAGCAACGAGGTAATGAAACCAAACGATTGGGTTGATATGCTGTCGCGATTGCATTTAGTAACAATTATTTAAAAGTGTTACAAAGACATCCCAATGCATTTGGTAAACGCAACACTTGAAACCCATTAATCTAATGCGATTTTGGAGGAGGCGCCTATATTTGCAAATCAATAAAGTTGAGACAGCAGAGGTTACGATTTTTAATTTAATCTATTTAATACAACTTGCCGACTCCGTGTGATAGGATATTGAACTTAGAAAAACCGTTATATGTCTGAATTTAATCATTTCATTGATCAAATTCAAAGTGATATTGCTCTCAGAACTACGATTTAGGCAAATCATCAATTATTTCATCAGCCCTAGGCGATTGTTCGTCTCTATACAGCGATTTGTGATTACAGATTAGAAGCGATATTCATTTTGGAGGCAATTTTCGTTGTCATCACAAGCTAGCGATTGACACCATTTGCAAACTGATTTGAGGATGATGGCACAACAACTTTGCGGTTGGCAATTTGAGATCAAGTTGCAGGTGCAACTACGATTTTATAGAATAGTGATTAGTATGCCCTCGCTTTCCAACAGCGATATTGACAATTCATGCGGGTTATAGAGCAATACTCAGCAAGCAAAATTCAATATGCTCATCCCAAGCAACATCAGTATGGTCCGGTATAGCATCAAATTTAGACTCCAACAAGGCTTCTGTCATTTCAGTGACAACTTTCTTCTCCATTCTTGTACCATCAAACCTTAATTGATCTATTTCATTTCTCATCCTAGAGATATCAATTCTAGCCTAAGTTAGATCATATGTTAATCCCATGTTTAGAACGATACTCCTGTAGAGCTAGAGGTTTATAAGTAGGCCCTGAGTATAATTGGCCCTCAAGACGTTTCACTCTATCCCTTAGGATCTAGAGTATTTCATCTCTCTTCAATGCCACCTTGCGAGAAAACATGGCTATATTCAGTGACATATCAATAGTTTCAGCGGTAGAAGTGTTTGCCACTCTCTTGATGAGCAAACCTTGACAGAGTCTATCCATTTCTTAGGTCATCACTGGCCTTCGTGTCACAGGATGTAAACACCATATAACTAGCAGGTCCAAATGATCATCAAAAATTGTTTGGAAAAGAAATTTGTGTGTTTTCTTTGGATTCATACTCTATTAAATCAATGTCACGTCTTCTCCTTAAGTTATCAAATGCAATTGCAAAAGAAATATCCGATCCTTCCAAAAAAAAAAAAGTATACCACTCTTATTAACCATCTGCCTTCCCATCTCAGGGGTCATGATATCCCATTATTCTTTTGCACCCTTAAGGAATTCTTCTCTTATTCTCAACCTCTACCCTTCTTCCAACCTCTACCCTTCTTCCAAGCAGTCAACTATTGGAATTACCTTGTGTAGATGGAGTTATCATAACTTATAAACTCTCCGTAGGCATAAAGATATCCTTAGTGAGGTCCCCTCCCAACTTGAAACCATCAAGGGCCCACTCTTGAGAAGGATCTTCAATTATTACACCAAGGCTAGTATCAAACTTATGTGGAGGTAGAGGTGGTTCACCTTAAAAATAAAACCCTTTATATGACTGAAAGGGTATATCCCTACCAGGAGACAAAGTATGCAAGGGTGTCAATCCTCTAGGACTTTCTAGAACAAGGAGAGATTGCCCACTTGAGGAGAATGAAGCAATCATTGGCTTCCTCATAGCTACTTCAACAAGTAGTCTTGGTGGTGAAAGAGGCTCTTGAGAGAGAGATTGTGATGTCTCAATAGAGGGGGGAGTAGATGATGATTCCTAAAATCTAGGTGGAGGCAATGGTGGAGGGTTGTGTGGCAAAGAAGCTGGTCCAATAGGAGAACCAATGGATCAAGAGGTGAGTTAGACTCTTCTTCTTCAACTTGTTACACTTGTGGCTTCAACATTCTACGTCTTTGATGGGGCAATGACATGCAGTCAGAATCAATGTAAGCACTAAAAATTGCTTTAATTTTTACCTCAAGCTTCAAAATTTTGTTTCATTAAAGGGAATAAGAGTTATCAGCTCTTCTCTTAAAATCCTCTAAGTATTGTACCTTGTACCATCTTTTCTTTTGATTCAACACCTCATTATAATCATAATGCGAACAAGAGCATTCAGCTTGCCACCTTAGCTCTAAACCTGGATTCGAGTGAAACAATGAACGCTTACTATGGATAGTCACTCAATGAAGGCATTTGAATTGGCACCTTATGATGATGTTTTGATTATGATCAAATCAAGTGAGCATTTAATGAGTGTGGTGGATTCAGCAACAGCGTGTTTATGAATTCGATGGATATAATGGATTGCAATTTAAGAGGATCGCTGAGTAACGAGGTAATGAAACCAAACGATTGGGTTGATATGCTGTCGCGATTGCATTTAGTAACAATTATTTAAAAGTGTTACAAAGACATCCCAATGCATTTGGTAAACGCAACACTTGAACCCCATTAATCTAATGCGATTTTGGAGGAGGTTACGATTTTTAATTCAATCTATTTAATACAACTTGCCGACTCCTTGTGATAGGATATTGAACTTAGAAACCATTATATGTCTGAATTTAATCATTTCATTGATCAAATTCAAAGTGATATTGCTCTCAGAACTACGATTTATGCAAATCGATCCATTATGTCATCAGGCCTAGGCGATAGTTCGTCTCTATACAGCCATTTGTGATTACAGATTACAAGCGATATTTATTTTGGAGGCAATTTTCGTTGTCATCAGAAGCTAGCGATTGACACCATTTGCAAACTGATTTGAGGATGATCGCACAACAACTTTGCGGTTGGCAATTTGAGATCAAGTTGCAGGTGCAACTACGATTTTATAGAATAGTGATCAGTATGCCATCTCATTCAAACAGCGATATTGACAGATCATGCGGGTTATAGAGCAATATTCAGTGATGAACTAATAGTTGGAAGCGATTATAACCTTCACACTCGGCGATTTTTCAAAGACATCGTTGACTACATTTCATGCTGCAACTTCATTTGGCAACAGCAGCATATCCAGGTTGATGACAGCAAATTGGTTTCCAGCGACATTGAAATCATTTTCTAACAGTGAATTCATCTTCTAAATAGAGGACGATTGTGTTGGACAGCAATATTAAATCACCATTTGATTACCTATATATCGATTTTTTTTGGCAATGGTGAATTTAAAAAAAACAATCTTCAATTCAATAATCACATCATTTGACAGTGATTCGTTCATTCTGGGAGGTGGCAGTTTCGACACGGTGGTGAAGGTCGTTCAAAGTTGATAGCGACCTGAGTTTTTTCTTAATATCAATTGTGGCCAGCTATTTTGACTTTAATCAATCATCAAATTTGGAGACAAGGTCATTATTTAGTGGGCTTGGAAAGGGTCAATTTCACCCATTTATCTGATTTACCCGTCAGATCTGAGACGTTGATAGGTCTGAAGTTAGGATCTCCTTTTTGAATCATTCATTATATCAATGATTTGGCTCTCAACTTATTGCCTTTATACAACCTTTGAAGGCTCGGCTTGAAATATGATGAGGTCATTTTGATTTTCAAAGCATAATTTATAAACCCGAGCGATCATGTTCAGCTGATAATCAAATTTATAAATTAAGGGTTTTTTTTAAGATTCTTAGGGATTGGAATTATATTACAAAATCTTGAGGCTAAAAATCGATTACTTATTTGTGAATATCATCGGGTGACACTAACTTAGTCAAATTGTAAGTGCATGATGGCGGGATTGTGACAAGCACTTATTAAGGAGGACTCAAAGAACGTCATCGTCAAGTTAAAGATCATGTCATAGGTCACACAAACCTTGGACGTGTTGACATGAAGAAATTTTAAACCCCACTTCACACCACCAAACCGACAGGATGCACAAGAGTGAAGACTGAAAGTGGCATCGTCAATGCAGCCAAGTTCCCCTTAGCAGTGCAGTGCAACAAGATCATTGTTGAATGCATGACACTACGATCCCAATACCACACCAGATGGAGACAAATCAAGTTGTCACAGATAAGTGAAAACAATATGTTGCACAAGACAAAGTAGCATCACCCAAGCCAATCAATGACGCAACAGGTAGTGACACATACATAAACATTAATAATTAGTCCCATAAGGTGCTTGAGGTAAGATATTTCTAGGTTTAGATTGAGAAGAAAATGCATCATGAGATAATAATAATCATAATCATTTGATTTATTAATAACAATGAAACAATTCTTCTTGTAAGTTCTATAAAAGTAATTTATCAAAATAAACATCTTCATGAAAACATCTCACAAGAATAATACTCTATATGATGTAGCTTATAAATGTCTATTTTACTATCAACTCATCTATTTATACCAATTCTAGTCAATACAAACATTTTCTCCAAAGCATGTTGAAGAAACTAACTAGCCAAAAAAGATGTCTTACAAAGCATGAAATACATTTTCTCCAAAGCATGTTGAAGAAACTAACTAGCCAAAAAGGATGTCTTACAAAGCATGCATTTCATGTTCTTTTAATTCTACTTTATATAAAATTAAAATTAAAAAAAATAGTTAGGAATATGCATCCTAATGTTCTCAAAATTATTTATCATCAAATCTTTAGATAAGAAAGTTATTCTTACAATTGGAAGAGAGGTACCCACATTGAATTTTCAGTCACAAGTTATAGCATTGAATCAAAACTTTGATGGTGATATGGTTTTAAATTGACATGAGTACCCATCAAGAGAATACTCAATTATTAAGAGAATAGACTATTGACTACCTAGCTCAAGCAATATAGATTAAGAATGAATATCTTTATTAACAACTCATTTCAAATAGGAAACATGAAAAACAAGTTGAATTTTGCAGAAGGGTTGAAGCTTCAATTTGTTTCCAACTAAATTAATCTAAGACAAAATATAATATGAACCATAAAATCTAAGTGGTAACTTCTAACAAGTCTTCATCGTTAAGGAGAGTTGTTTGTAGGAATAGGCGAAAAGAAGTAGTATGTCACTAGTTTTAAATGTGTGTTTAGATTGGTGTTGATTCACTTGTTTTTATACAATGTGTACATTATCCTCAAGGGGTATACAAAATGGTATCATTTGTATGAAGAGTAGTCCACTACATGTATCTTTACAAATACTAATAGATATATTTTGTACAAATGAATGATATTGGCCATGCACTGCTTCATATGTATCATCTTAGTTATTGTTTGATAAGAGGAAATATATTTGAATTCAAGTAATGACCATTTGGTCAAATTATGTTTGTGATATAAAGCTTGTAAAAGTTTAATTTTGTATCCCTCAACCTATTGACTATTTAATGTAGATGGAGACTAAGGTACCTTTTGAGCTTGCCCAATATCCTAGCAACAAAACTTGCAAGAGAAATAAAATAGTTATCCTCTAATTCGATTGCAAATTACATGAATTCACCTCTACATCAAATATCGATAATCTAGTTAGATACTTGTTAGTTCATTTTGCTTCTAAATGGATAGAAGGTTTTGGTCCATAAATTGAGATAAACTCTTAGTGATAGTCTAGTTTTGTTTCATATAGATTGATCTTCACTCTTTTTTTAGACCTATTTTGTCATTGCTTCTATGATGTAATATTTATATTTATAAATAATATATAAGTAAGCGCTTATGCTTTGCCCTAGAAAAAAAACTCTACATTTAATAGCTCCAATAAAGAAATTAGCCCATCAATACAGATTCAACTTCTGGAAAAAAAAACTCCTCTTTAATACAAAGATAATCAACAAATAGATGAGAATTAATATGATTTAAAATTGCAAATTTCATTTAAATAATAAATTTTTTACCATAAAATAAAAACTAATTGAAGATTATGCAACCCTAAATTTGTGCAACCCTAAAGAAACCCTAAGGGATAAAGTGTATTTAATAATGATTATATTCCTACAATATTATTAAATGCCTAAGTTTAGGTTAAGTGTAGAGGATAATAGACTAATAATTAAATAAATAATTATTAACTAATACATGATAACTTTAACACTAAAAGGAGATTATGCAATAATTATAAAATACAATCCTTATAAAAGGAGATTATGCAACCCTAAAGAAACCCTAAAGGGATAAAGTGTATTTAATAATTAGAATAATTATTAAATACTTATAATTTTATTAAATGCCTAAGTTTAGCTTAAGTGTAGAAGATAATAAACTAATTATTAAATAAATTATTATTAGCTAATACATGATATCTCTAATACTAATTATGGACCTTTCCATCCATCCATCTACCTACTTTAAAAATTTTTGTAATTTTTTCTATATCATCAACTTAACACAATCCTCTTATCAATGCCTAATCTGGAAATCACATTCCCTTTTAAAATTGGCACTACATCCACTTATCATCCCTTCCAAAGCATAAGTCATTATAATCCTTTTTAATCAATTTGTATTTCTATTTTCTAATCGATGCAATTAAACTCATAATATGGCGCTACTTACACTGAAGAAATTGATGTTCGTTTCCTTCCAGTGTTGTGCCGGCAATAGGAATTGTTATAATGCCAAACATTGCCTTATCAATAGTACTAATTTAAAATTTAATCACCGATGTCTCATTGCTTAGTCATAATTAAGAAAATAATCAACTCAGAGCCAGAAAATGAAGTAGTTCAAAACTTTTGCTTGGTAAAGAGAAATTTGGATAACTTTGAACTTGAAGCTCAGAATTATTTGAAAAGTGACCGACATATATAAAATGATCATAGAAAGATTCCCATTGGATGATTTTTTTCAAATTTGATAAAATTTAAAAATTTAAAACGGACTCGAAATATTAATTTTGAGTAAAACCATCAAGGATATGATTATGAAATCTTTTTTACACTTTGTAAAATATTTTTAGTATTTTGTAAAAAAAAAGACTAGAGTCCAACCTTCACCAATTTTAAATAATGAATTTTCTTCATGAAATTGTTTAGTGGTTAAAATTGCTCAATTTAGAAATTTCAATTTTGCAAATTTGGTCAACTCCATTAATCCTGCTATAAGAAGATATCTGAAATCTAAAAAAAAAAATTAAACTCACACTAATACTGAAAATATTTTCAATGATGCAAAATCACCTATGAATAGTTTTGTAATTTATATGTTGATAATACAAAATGCACATCTTAATTTGGTGTAAACTATAACATGGCACTTAAAGAGTTCTTTCCAAACGTGTCCAGTGGAAAATGGATCATTATCATTAACAATTGAAGTGGAAGTGTCATAGAGATGAAAGTTCTAGTTCGTGAATTTTTGGATAGTGGAGGCAATAAAGGAATTGACTAAGGTACAAAAAATGGACATATTTGGAGAAGCAATCTACCACCATCATAACTAGTAAATTATCTATAGACTTTTGATAGTTATTTATTGAAGATTATTGAAATGCCAATTCACATATGGATAGGAACAAGCTATATTCAAAGTTTTCTTAGGTACCAATAAATGGAACAACTTAAATCATACACACTAAGCTTACATTTTTACAGTTAAAAGTGTTAAATACTCAGAGTTGACTGACATTTTCTAGGCTTAATATGTTGCTTAATGTGTGTGGTCACACTACGAATACATATCTAGAATTAAAAGTGTTAAACACACAAAGTTGACTAACATCTTCTAGACTTAATAAATGCAAAGAACTAAACACACAAAGTTGCTCAATGATGGACAACCCTCAGCCAGAGTGGGAGCTCTCCCTCTGTTTCTTTCATTAATCTTATTGTTTTCTTAATGCATGTATTTACTAGACTTTAAAATTTCACTGATTATTGTAAAAATAAGTGATTTAAGTGTAGAAAACATAACCCTTTCGAATTATGGGCATTTATTGAACCCTTTCCCCTAAAACAAAGAAATAACAGCATAGAAGCAAACATGCTTAGACAACAAACTTTTTGACGAGCCAACTTTTGAACTGCCCTTGATGAGAAGGGTCACAAACTTTACCATTTTTATTGCATTTCATTTTATTTTTCATATCCTATCCTTTTCAAAAGTACTATTCCACATAATTTCGGTGGCGTAACGAAATACTCGCTAAGAATAGTAATTTTCGTCAAAAGCTTAAGCAGAATAGATTGCGATGTTCTCAAAATAGATAGAACTCAAATGCGTCTCTCTTACTTCCAAAGAAACGTGGAAATGGTAGGAACTGTAATATTCCACTTTAGTTCTGTAATTTGATAACGAAAATGAAATATTCAACAAATTTGAAATTGCCTTCAAATCCACATGCCGAGAAAGTCGGATTGATTTATTGTATTTGAAAATATAGGTGGGTTAGATGGAGAACTAGAGATAAATAGTGAGCAGGAGAAATAGAAGGTCTAGGGCATACACAAATTCAACTTTGTGAGAAAACAAATATCTAATTCTCTCATTTCCAGAGAAACGTGGAAATGGTGGGTACCTTCAATTTCTAGCTCTTGTTGTTTACTTTAATAAAGAAAATTTAAATTAAACATTCAAGAAAGTGAATGTGTAGGGTTGTTTACTTTAATAAAGAAAATTTAAATTAAACATTCAAGAAAGTGAATGTGTAGGATCTTATGAGGGGCTTTTATTCTAGGATATTTTTTTAGCTCCAGAACATGTCGACGAGAGAGGTCGCAGCTGCTCCTGGAGAAGGTTTAGTTTTCCATTAACATTAACAATCCTCGCTCTTGTAAAGTTATCTGAAACGAAATTTATCTTTTCTGAAAGCTTCATATTTTATTAATAAGAAACTTATATGCTGATTTTACACTCATTAACACCTCTCTCTTTCAATGAATGACAATTTTCTTTACATAAGCACATTAGAAAAGGGACTGGGAACTCTCATGAGTTAATTTATTTTCAAAGTTTATTTTGAACAAAACTATATTTGTCAAATGCAGACTGCAAGGCAAGGTTGCAATAATCACAAGCGGATCTGGAGGGATTGGGGAGGCCACTGTTTGGCTATTCACAAATCATGGAGCCAAAGTCATAATTGCAAATGACACTGGTATCAAATTGGCAAAAACCCTTTCGCCCTCGGTGACATATATTCACTGTGACGTGAGCAAGGAGCAAGATGTAAGTGCGACCCTGGATTTGACCATGGAAATACACGGGAAATTGGACATTATGTATAATAACGCAGCAGTTGTCGACAGGCTAAAACAGAGTGTGGCGGAGTATGTATTAACAGACAAAAGTTTGCAGTGAAAGAAACAGAGCATGAAATACACTTGCACAGAAAAAACAGAGCAACAGAACACTAAAATGAAATTTATATATTTCACAGCAGTATGCTGTTATATTCATACACATTGCATTACAAATGTTAAAGGAGGCTTCTGTTTTAAAGTCTATATATAGACCTCCAGAACATTCTGATCTTATCTACAAAGTCTTCCATGAAGAGAAAGAGAGTTCTAGAAGACAAGAAAACTAGAAGAGGAAACCTGCACTGGCTGGAGAATTCTGGAAAGGTCTATAATAAGTATTTACCTACCAGCACTGTAGTGTATTAAATAAACATTATTCTAACACCCCCTCATAATGTTTATTTGGAGAGAGTAGCAACTTCCTTGAGATACAACATTTCTCTTAGTTTGACAAATTTTACAATAGGCTATGCTTTTGTGAATATGTCAGCAATTTGTTCTTCTCTGCCACAAAATTGGAGCTCCACCATTTGACTTTCAATTAGATCTCGAACAAAATGATGATGCACTTCTATATGCTTAGACCTGGCATGATATATGAGATTTTTTGCCAACTTGATAGTGCTTTGATTATCACAAAATATTATAGTAGGAGAATGTTGTGGATGGTATGTTTCTTCAAGTAGTCTTCTAAGCCACAATGCTTCTTGAGATGCCTTTGATGAACCAATATATTCAGCTTCTGTTGATGATAATGACACAGTTGATTGCTTCTTGCTGCTCTAAGAAATCGGTCTTGATCCAAGATGAAATATGTACCCTAAAGTTGATTTTCTATCATCAATATCACCTGCATAATTAGAGTCTGTATATCCAACTAAAGTAGGTTCTCCTCCATATTTGTATTCAATACCAAGCTGATAAGTACCCTTAATGTATTTTAATATTCTTTTAGTTTCTTTCCAATGTTCAATGTGTGGATCTGCCATGTACCTGGATACAATACCAACTGCATATGCAATTTCTGGTCTAGTTATGGTGAGATACAAAAGATTACCAACAAGTTGTCTATACAATTTTCCATCTACCTTCCTTTGAGTAGAGTTAGCACTCAGTTTTAATCCAACTTCACATGGTGTATTAGATGGTTTACAATCTCTCATATTAAATTTCTTTAATACATCAAGAGCATATTTTGTTTGAGATAGCATAATCCTTCCTTCTTCTTGCCAAACTTGCATGCCCAAGAAATAATGCATCAATCCTAGATCAGTTATTTCAAAAGATTTCTTAAGTTGATCCTTGGTACTTTCTATACACTTTGTATGATCTCCTATAATAATCAAATCATCTACATATAATACAATAATAATGATTTTTTCATCAACATGCTTTACATACACATCCGGATAAGCTTTGCTTCTTTTAAATTCTGCTCCTATAAAGTATTCATTTATTTTGGAGTACCATGCCCTTGGAGCTTGTTTAAGATCATATAATGATTTTTTTAATCTACACACTAGATTTTCTTCACTAGCTTTAACAAATCCTGGTGGTTGTTTCATATAAATTTCTTCCTTAAGATCACCATGTAGAAATGCACTTTTTACATCCATTTGAAAAAATTTCTAACCAAATTTTGCAGCTAAAGCAACTATTGTACGGATTGAAGTCATTTTAGCAACTGGAGCAAAGGTTTTAGTATAGTCAATACCTTCTGTTTGTGAAAATCCTTTAGCCACTAACCTTGCTTTGTGTTTTTTGATGGCTCCATCTGATGTGAACTTTGTTTTGTAGTTCCACTTGCATCCAACCATATTTTTTCCTTTTGGGAGTGTTGTCAATTCCAATTTTCCATTTTTCATCAAAGAGTTGTACTCCTCTTGCATAGCTACTTCCCATTCATCTTTTCCTTTTGCTTCCTCATATGTGCTTGGAATTTCAACTTGCATCACCTCAGCCATAAGAGCATAGTTAGCAAAAAAATTCTTAGGACCTTCTTGGTAGATTTCTTGAATGCTTCTAGTTTTCTGTGTATTTTCATCATCACTTTCACTTGATTCTTCAATTTGTGTTCCTTCTACTCCTGGAGAAGATTGCACTCCTTGATTTTGATCATTTGTGGACTTATGTTCTTCAAGCAAAATTGGAAAGTAAGATAATGTAGGAGAATGATTTCTTTCAATATCTTCATCAAACCATACATTCCTTTTGATATGAATTTCATTTGTTTTAGGATTGAATAACCTATATCCTTTTGACTCCTCACTATATCCTACCATTATGCACTTCTCACTTTTCCTTTCAAGTTTGTTCCTTCTTTCATCAGGAATGTGGGCATATGCATTACAACCAAAAACTCTAAAATGAGACACCGTAGGCTTTCTTCCACTCCATGCCTCTTCTGGTGTTATGTTCAAAATTGCTTTAGTAGGTATATACAACAGTATGAACTGCTTCAGCCCAAAATTTAGCTTCTATATTTCTAGAGTGAAGCATACATCTAGCCATTTCTCTTATAGTTCTATTTTTTCTTCCAGCAACCCCATTTTGTTGGGGTGTATAAGAAATAGTTGATTCTTTCTTTATTCCATACTCTTTACAAAATTCTAAAAAGGATTTATTCATATATTCACTCCCTCTATCTATTCTTATTATCTTTAGATATTTTCCACTTTGTTTTTCAGCCAAATCTTTAAACTCTTTAAACTTATGAAACACTTCATCCTTCTTTTATAGAAAATATACCCAAATTTTTCTAGTATAATCATCTATAAAAGTGAGAACATAGCTTGATCCTCCAAGTGAAGGTGTTCTAAAAGGACCCATTACATCACTATGAACCAAATGTAAAGGAGTTCTTGCCCTCCATGATTTTCCTTGTGGGAAACTTTCTACATGTTGCTTTCCCATTGCACATCCTTCACATACCTTATGCCTTCATGAGATCTTTGGAAGCCCACGCACCATATGTAGTTTCTCCATAAGCTTGAGGCTTTGATAGTTAACATGTCCTAATCGCTCATGCCATAACCTACTTATATCATCATATTGGGCAATAGCACACACATTCTCATCTCTTTTGTTAGAAGTGAATTCCTGAAACTTATATAATCCATTCTCCATTTTACCAATTGCAGTCACTCTATAATTATCATTCACATCTTTGATTAAACAGTTGTCATTGTAGAACTTTGTTTTATACCCTTGATTTGCAATTTGAGATACAAAAAGTAGATTTGTTTTAAATTCAAGAACTAACTTCACATTTTTGAACACACCATTATCAACTTTGTCATTTCCAGTCCCTTTAACTTCCAAAGCATTGTTATTTCCCAAATATATTTTTTCTGCACTACTTTCACTTATTAATTCAAATTGTTCCTTATTATGAGACATGTGTTGTGTAGCACCAGAATCAATAACCCAATCATCCTTAAAAGAATTGTTTTCTTTAAGTGCAACACAAAAAGCATTTCTTTTAGAATCAACAAATTTAGTAAACTTATTTGTCTTCTTCTCTGTATCTCTATTCTTTTTAAAACATTCATTTTCTTTGTGACCCATTTTTCCACAATAATGACACTTCCATTTACTTCTATTGTAATATGTAGATGACATACTTTTAATTTCATTCTTCCAATTCCTTTCTTTGGATTGATTATCTTGTGACTTTTTATACCATTGTTTTCCTTTCATTATGAATGTTTGAGATTCATCACAAAATGTTTCTCTTTCCTTAATTTGATGCTTTTCTTCTTGCACTAATTTAGCACATAGCTCTTCAGACTTAATACTTTTTAATTTATCTGCAGTATCTAATCCTCTTATAAATGATTGATAAGATCTTGGAAGACTTTGTAATATTATTTGGACAAAATCCTTATCATCTATATCCTTTCCAAGAGAGGCTAGCTCATTTTTCTTTTCTTTTAACTTACTTAAATGTGAAACTAACTCCTATGAGCTTGATAATTTCATATTGTATAATTTTGTGGTGAGAGATAAAATCCATACATCACCTGAATTTTGATATAGATTTTTTAAAATGTCCCATACTTTAACTCCACTCCTTTCATTGTGAACTTCTGAAAAAACTTCCTTAGAAAGTGTAAGCTTGATTAGTGTTGCTGCCTTTTTATCCCTTTTATCCCAATTTTATTGATCTTTTCTAGGATTTGATGGTCTTTGTTCAGTGTGAGTAATAATCTCATAACAATTTTGAAGGGTTAGAGTAATTTCAATATGAGATACCCAATCATAATAGTTTTTTCCATTCAATTTAATTGTAAGAAGAGAGATACTAAGAGAATCCATTGTTAAATTCCCTCCTTTTTGGATGAGAATCCAACCCACTTCAAAAATCCTCAGTACCTAGATTAAAAAAAAACTAAAAATTTCTCACCAATTTCTTGTGTTTGTATTCTTCTCTTTTTGATGAAGTGTCATTCACTTGCTTCTAGAAATAGCTAATTTTGCTCACAGCCAAATTAGAACCTATAGAATAAAAATTTCATACTACAAAACTCCATTATCATAGCCCAAGATTTAGATCTACTCTGATACCATATTAACAGACAAAAGTTTGTAGTGAAGAAAACAGAGCATGAAATACACTTGGACAAAAAAACAGAACAACGGAACACTAAAATGAAATTTATGTATTTCACAGCAGTATGCTGTTATATTCATACACATTGCATTACAAATGTTAAGGGAAGCTGTTGTATTTAAAGTCTGTATGCAGACCTCTAGAACATTCTAATCTTATCTGCAGAGTCTTCCATGAAGAGCAAGAGAGTTCTAGAAGACAAGAAATCTAGAAGAGGAAACCTGTGCTGGCTGGAGAATTCTGGAAAGGTCCATAATAAGTATTTACCTACTAGCACTGTAGTCTATTAAATAAACATTATTCTAACAGTATGATATGCAGGATTTCGAGTGAGTGATGAATATCAATGTAAAAGGAGTAATGCACGACATTAAGCATGCAGCCCGCATTATGATCCCCAAGAGAAAGGGCTGCATTATCTCTACAGCTAGTATTGGAGGAATAATGGGAGGTGGTTCTTACTTCTACACTGCCTCCAAACATGTGGTTGTTGGGCTTACTAAGAACAGTGTAGCAGAGCTGGGAAGAAGTGGTATACAAGTAAATTGTATTTCTCCAGCTACAATTGCAACAAATCTGGTATTGAATTCTATGGGAATGACCCCTTCACCAGAGGCAAAGGCCAAGGTGGAGGCCGTGATTGAGGGCGCATCCCCCTTAAGGGAAGCCAATCTTAAAGAAGAGGATATTGTAGAGGCTACTCTGTATCTGGCCAATAAGGATTCCAAATATGTAAGCGGTCACAATCTGATTGTGGATGGGGGAATAACTGTTGTATTAGATGAAACTGCGGTGTTTGGAAAATATTGATAGGGAATCTCTTAGAATAAATGTAAGACTTCAGTAGAAGTCCATAAATCACGTTGACATAATATCACAGGGGATGGATAGGTTATAATATAGGTTTTTGTTGAATAAGCTTGAAAGGAGAATAGGTGTATTTGTGTAATTTATATTTAATAAGTTATAGATTTTCTATTTACTAAGTTAATAATTAAACTGAGACAATAAGAGATGATGTTACATGTTACATAATATCATCATTAAATAACATAAAGTAAATGCAAACAATCTTATTCTATATCTATTTAATTTCATTCTATTTAAAATGCATGATGTATAATAAAAATATTAAGGAATTTCACGGTATGATGATTAAATGTAATAGTCATGTATACATACTATAATTAATTACAATAACTTTCAATATTTACCTTTTTTTTTGTTCTTATTGTGCAGATGATTGAGGGGTAAACTATTTGCAATGAAATTCATTGAGCCTTCCAATATAAAAGTTTGAGAGTGACTTTATGTCAATATTAAAATCTAAATTCTATAAATTTTTGGTTTCAATGAAATATTTAATTTTAAGTGCAAAGGAAAAGGTGTATTATTGGTTAATGCAATCAAGAAAATAAATTTTTTTTTTTAGTACTAATTAGAGTATGAGATGAAAAGAAGTGGATCCATATGTTATATACCTCAAATTCAACATGATCAGATATCTTGCAACATTTGTATCATATATTTTAAATATTTCTAACTATTTTTCAAACATATGAAATATTACTACTTTAGATGTCATTAAGTGAACTGATTTTTATGTTGACTAAATAATGTTCTATAGTTAAGACATCAACTATAATATTAACCAAATGACATTGTTGTTTTTAAATAAGTAATTAAATTTTAGATTCTATCTGATGTTTTTTCTAAGATAATTACATAATTATTAAATAAGTTATAATAGATCTCTATATTAAGAAATTATATTACACAACTTTAAATATCATATATATTGATTAGATACTCATAACCAACTCTGAATATTAATGCTGATGTGTTATTTTACATCATAAGCACATAACAACAGATAGTAGGAGTTCTTTAAGGCTATACCTTTAAAGACTTGGTTTTAAAAATATTTTATTTTGGCAAAAATGCAAACTACATTGCAAAATTGGAATAGTCTCAAGCGGATCCTTATGCTATAGGTAGGCCATTTTTATTAATAAATCATGGAACCAAATGTTAAGACCCGGAGGAAACTGAGAGGGAGGGGGGGGGGGATGAATCAGATGTCTATTAATTCCAACCCAAATATAACTTAATCAAACTTGATATTTAATACCGGTAAACTAAACTTAATCCCGGTTGACAGATTAGCAGTTAATATTAATACCAGTGAAACTCAATGCATATAATAGAAAGAGAAACAACATCCACAACACATAACACAAAGTTTTGTACATGGAAACCCTGTAAGGGGAAAAACCACGTTGGGAAACCTTACCCACAATCAGATGATACTACTGTAGATAGTATATGTATACAAATGGGGTCTGCACATCCAGAAAGGCCAACCGCCTAGAGCTCACTGCTCAATCACAAAATAGGAGTCACACTGACTACAATTGGATGATTAAATCCAATGATAATAACTGCTCAAAGTAGCATCTCGAATGCTGGATTCAGTACTGGTTAAGCTTTGATAATCACCTTCAAACCTTCCTTGAACCTTTTCTATGGTCTTCTCATATAATCTTCAATATTCGCACATACCATGCTACAATACCAAAATTCCTTACTTCATCTCAAAAATGAGATCTTACATATATACAAAAACCTAGGGCCAAATGTGTAGGCCGGCTAATTAAGAATATTACAATTAAATCAATTACAGATAAGTTAAGATGTGATGCATCATGTCAGCTCAATACAATTACAACAATAACCAATTAATTAAATCATCTCCATAACATGTAATGCTGATCTGGAATAGATAATGTATGCCAATCTATAACCTAGACCAATTTGCCGATAACAGCAAATATGTCAACTCGATTAGAACAATAACCAAACTACCAAAACCAAGTGTCCAAACCATGTCTTTGACATAACCAAGTGATCTCCAAATGATAACAAGTCATCCTTAGTTCCGGTGAATATCATAACCTGTCGGTGAGTGGTATACCAGTGACTGTGCATAAGTCACTGAACTTGCCGGTGAACATAACCAAGGATCTCCAGAAGGATAAGTGTTGATAAGTGTTGACATCAACAATATCCCCCTTTGGCATTGATGGCAACACAAGATGTAAAGACATCTAAGTGCCAAAACAGAATGCCAAAAACCAAAAACCAAAAACCAACAATCTCCAGAATAGATCAATACCAGAAATCAAAATACAAATGCAGAGAGTATATATCACTCCCCCAATAAGTAATCTCTCTCCAAAGGATAATGTATGTTTTTCCGTAGATATCTCTCCCCCTTTGACATCAAATGCCAAAGTAATACAAATACTAGATACAACCAATTCACAGAACCAATTACAATAACCAATTTTTATAACCAACTACTCCCCTCAAGAAGTAGCTCTCCTCCATCAAAACCAGAATAAAAGTTTCTCTGTTAATTTTGCCGGTTTGATGCCAATCATCAGTTGTCTAAGTCTCTACTAGTGAGGGTACAACCCCAAGCTTCTCTCTGAGATATTCAAAAGTTTCCTTAGGCAAAGGCTTAGTAAAGATATCTGCAATCTGCTCTTTAGTATTCACATAAACCAATATCACTTCATTTGCTTCAAAATTCTCTTTCAGAAAATTATATTTGATAGAAACATGTTTAGTCTTAGAGTGAAATACCAGATTCTTAGATATATCAATTGCTTCTGAATTATCATAGAGAATGATTATAGGTTCTTTGCATTTTACCTTTATGTCTTTCAACATTTTCTTAATCCATAATACCTGAGTACAATTAGCTACTGCTGCAACATATTCTGATTCTATTGTTGATAATGATGCACAACTTCGTTTCTTGCTTAACCATGAAATCAATCTACTACCAAGAAAGAATGCCCCACTAGTGGTTCTCTTTCTATCATCTACATCTCCTGCCCAATTTGCATCGGTGTATGCACATAAATCAAAATTTTCATCTTTAGGATACCATAAACCAAGATTTGTTGTGCCTTGTAGATACCGGAAAATCCTTTTCACTGCTAATTCATGATTTTCTCTAGGATTACTCTGAAATCTTGAAACAATACATATTGTATTCATTATACCAGGTCTTGTTTGTGTCAAATACAGTAAACCTCCAATCATAGATTTGTATCTTGTTGGATTAATAGGAGTTGAATCATCCTTTAATGACAGTTTATCAGTTGTATTCATAGGAGTACTTACTGGTTTAGAGTTTTCCATACCAAATTTTTTCAGTAGTTCCTTCAAGTACTTTTTTTGACATATGAATATACCTTTATCAGTCTATGAAATCTGCAATCCTAAAAAGAATTTTATCTCCCCAATCATAGACATTTCAAATTCTTCATTTTATTAGCAAAGTCTTTACACACTCCATCTTCTCCTCCAAAAATGATTTCATCAACAAAAACTTCAATAACCAAGATGTCTTCATTAGTCACTTTGAAATATAAGTTGCTGTCAGCATTACCTGTAGTGTACCCAAGCTTTAAAAGATATTTTTCCAATCTAGCATACCAAGTTCTAGGAGCTTGCTTCAATCCATGTAAAGCTTTCCTTAATCTGTAAACCATATCTTTGTCATTTGTCAATGAAAATCCATCAGGTTGTTCAATGTAAACTTCCTCTTTGAGATCACCATTTAGAAATGCACATTTTACATCTATTTGATATACTTTATAGTTCTTGTGGGTTGCAAATGCAAGAAATAATCTAACTGCCTCAATTCTCGCTACCGGTGCAAAGGTTTCATTGTAATCAATTCCCTCTTTCTGTGAATATCTTTTACACACTAATCTTGCCTTGTTTCTGATTACCTTACCATCTTCATTAACTTTATTTCTGAATATCCATTTAGTTCCAATTACATTTTTATCTTTAGGCCGGGGAACCAATGTCCATGTATTGTTCTTTTTAATTTGTTCTAATCATCTTCCATAGCTTTGATCCAATGTTTATCTTCACATGCCTCAATAACAGATGCTGGTTCAATTTGAGAAATTAAACATACCTCTTCATTTGCCAGTCTTCCTCTTTTCATAACTCCCTGATATTTATTCCCAGTTTTCTCACTTTCAGAGGGATTCAGTCTTACATATCTGGGTGTGTTCACTTGCTTCTTTTCTTCAGTCACTATGGAATTCTCTGATGATGCCGGTGTGACTAGATCCACATTCTGTACCCGTGCACTCTGTATAGGTTCATTTGTGATCATCTCAATTGTTGGTTCAGAATACATAGACCTTGAATTTCCTCTAAAGTGTTCATCTATCTTCACATTTGCACTCTCAATGATTTTCTGCAATCTTTTATTAAAACATCTATATGCTTTGCTCTTAGATGAATAACCAAGAAATATTCCTTCATCACTTCTAGGATCAAATTTGCCAATATGCTCATCTCTCCTAATGTAGCATTTGCTTCCAAATATTCTGAAGTATTTAAGAGTAGGAGTATTACCAAACCATAATTCATAAGGTGTCTTACCGATTTCAACTTTTATGTGAACTGTGTTGAAAGTGTAAACCATTGTATTCACTACTTCTCTCCAATACACATGAGGTAGATTTTCTTTTGATATCATGATTCTAGCTGCATCCAAAATAGTTATGTTTTTCCTTTCCACATCTCCATTTTGTTGAGGTGTCCAGGGTGCTAATAGTTATCTTCTAATTCCATTGACTTCACAAAATTTATTGAACTCCTTAGATGTAAATTCACCTCCTTGATCTGATCTTAAACATTTGATTTTCTTACCAGTTTCATTCTCTACCATTGCCTTGAATAGTTTGAATTTCCCAAAAGCTTATGATTTCTCCCTGAGAAAAGTAACCCAACACATTCTAGAATAATCATCAATGATTAGCATAAAGTATTTATCTCCCTGTAGACTTCTTGTTCTTGCCAAACCACACAAGTCAGTATGAATTAAATCAAGAACATTATTGGATTTCTCATAAATACTCTTAAAAGTTGTTCTAACTTACTTTCCCATTTGACATTCCCTACATACCGGATTATGAGGTTTTACAATCTTAGGTAAATCCCTTATTGCCTTAGATGAATAAATATTTATAATGCAATCAAAATTCACATGACAGAGTCTTTTATGCCATAACCAACTTTCATCAATATGTGCAATAAAGCATGTCTTTTGATTGTTATTCAAATGAAAGATATTACCTCTAGTCTGATTACCGGTTGCAATCTCCAAACCAGTTCTATTCATGATTTTGCATTTACTATTCTTGAATTGTAACTAAAATCCCTTTTCAACTAATTGACCAACACTCAAAAGAATATGCTTCAAACCTTCAACATAATAAATGTTGTCAGTATTGTGCTTACCTTCAAAAGATATAGTGCCTTTTCCTCTGATCAAACAAGCTTTTTCATCCCCAAATCTTACTAGACCTCCATTGTATTCCTGAAAAGATAAGAATTTACTTTTATCACTAGTCATATGATGTGAACATCTAGAATTTATAACCCATTCATCATTTTCTTCAATTTGAGTTGTCAAGGCCTGCTCTACCGGTGGAAGAATAGGTTCCAGTCGATCTTTTTTTATTGCAGAGAAAGCCCATCCATTGTCTATCAGTTCTTCATCAGAATCATCAGTAACTCCTTCATCAGCATAGTAACATGATTTTTCTACATTCTTCTTAAATATGTATCTCTGATAGTCAGGGTTAGGCTTATATATTCTTTTAGCTTCTTCTCTCAATCTTGCATGTCTATTAGGACATCTAGATGCCATATGACCAACTTTATTGCAGTTAAAACATTTAAATGGTGCTTTACCTTCATACTTACCTCCAATAGGACCTTTAGGCATTTTCCTTGCAAATAGTGCTTCAAGTTCTTCTAGTTCTTCATTTTCGCTCATGATATCTTCAAGTTCTTTTGCATAAAGTGCTTTCCAATCAGATTTATCAGATGATGCAGATGATGTAGATGATGATGCTTTGAAGGCTAAATCAGTTTTAATTGTAGCAACGAGACCAAATTCCTCAAGCTCAAATGCTGAAAGTTTTCCAACCAAGGTCTCTCTAGATACTGATGTATTAGGCATTGTTCTCAACTCACTAATAGTAGTTGCTTTCATTTTGTATGCCAATGGCAATGCTCTCAAAAATTTAGAAACAATTTCATCTTCACTTAAGGAACCTCCACAACATTGTATTCTCAAAACAATTTCATTAACCCTTTCCATAAAAGAAAAAATTCTTTCATCTAAGAAAAAATTCTTTCATCTTCTTCCATTTTCATATTTTCATACCTGACCTAGAAGCATTCCAGTTTTGCAATTTTGATAGTGGTGTCTCCTTCATTCAATGTCTCCAATTTATCCCAAATAGCTTTAGCAGTAGATCGGTCTGATAGCCCCAGGATTTGCTGATCTGACAAGGCGCTCAAGAGTGCTTCTCTTGCTTTGCAATCATTCTCTTGATCCTTACCCAATGTTGGTGGATTAGGTTGACTTGGTGTAGGACCAACATAGCGATTCTTTGTAACATCCCATATGTCTTTTCCAATGCAATTCAAATGTGTCTCCATTCTGATCTTCCATATACCATAGTTAGTTCCATCAAGTTTCAGAGTGTCCTTCTTGAAAAATTTAGTTGCCATAGAATCTCCTCAAGCTGTTAAACTTCTGCAAAAAGAGGACTTAGCTCTAATACCAATTGTTAGGACCTGGAGACAACTGAGAGGGGGTTGGGGGGGGTGAATCAGTTGTCTATTAAATTCAACCTAAATACAACTTAATCAAACTTGATACTTAATACCGGTAAACCAAACTTAATGTCGGTTGATAGATTAGTAGTTAATATTAATTTCGGTCAAACTCAATACATATAACAGAAAGAGAAACAACATCCACAACACATAACACATATATTTGTATGGGGAAACCCTGTAAGGGGAAAAACCATGGTGGGAAACCTTTACCCACAATCAAATGATACTACTGTAGATAGTATATGTATACAAATGGGGTCTACACATGCAGAAAGGCCAACTGCCTAGAGTTCACTGCTCAATCACAAAATAGGAGTCACACTAACTACAATTGGATGATTAAATCCAATGATAATGTACTACTCAAAGTAGCATCTCCAATGCTAGATTCAATATTGGTTAAGCTCTGATAATCACCTTCAAACCTTCCTTGAACCTTTTCTATGGTCTTCTCATATAATCTTCAATATTCGCACATACCATGTGACAATACCACACTTCCTTACTTCATCTCACAAATGAGATCTTACATATATACCAAAACCTAAGATAAAATGTGTAGGTTGGCTAATTAAGAATATTACAATTAAATCAATTACAAATAATTTAAGATGCAATGCCATCATGTTGGCTCAATAGAATTACAACAATATCCAATTAATTAAATCATCCCCATAACATGTCGTGCTGATCTGGAATAGATAATGTATGCTGGTCCATAACCTAGACCAATTTGCCGATAACAACAAATATGTCAACCTGATTAGACCAATAACCAAACTACCAAAACCAAGTGTCCAAACCATGTCTTTGACATAACCAAGTGATCTCCAGATGATAACAAGTCATCCTCAGTGCCGGTGAACAATATAACCTGCTGGTGAGTGGTATACCGGTGACTGTGCATAAGTCACTGAACTTGCCAGTGAACATAACCAAGGATCTCCAGAAGGATAAGTGTTGATAAATGTTGACATCAATGACAAAACCAATGCAACACATCCATAATACCAACACCAAATTCATAATTGATTGAACATTGTAGACAATGCTAAATTGAAGTCACCAAGTCCCTTTCAACATGGGTGGCATATATCCCCTATTAAGCAAAGAGAAGGATGCACACATAGTAATGGAAGTGTGGCAAAGTATGAGATGGAACAATTTGAGCATGTGGTGAACATTAATGTAACACGAGTAATGCACAACAACATTAAGCATTCAACGTGCATTATAATCTATAGAAAAAATTGAAGCATTATCTCTATCTAGTAGAAGTTTTCTTTTTTCATACATTACCCTCAAATATAAGATTTTTGGGATCACTAAAAATGATATAGTCGAGTTTAGAAAATGTGGTATACGAATAAATTATTTTTCCCTTATAGTTACCACACAACTAGTCATGAATTTTGTGGAAATAACTTCTTTAGTAGAGGTACAAGCCAAGGTAGAGGTCACAACATAGAGCATCACCACCTTAAAGAAGGTCATTCTTAAAGAAAAGGATTAATTAATTGACTATATTTATTGTTTAATTGAAAATTACACTACATTATTAATTGTATTATTAATTAATTGAAAATTACAATATTTTGAATTAAATTTCAACGATCAATGATGCATTGTGGGTGCTTCACAGTTGCCGTGGATGTGAAGACTGATAATGACTCATAGTATTCCAACTCCATGAAAAGACACACTATCTTACATTGAGGAAACATGGAAGTGAAGTATATCTTTAATTCCTCACTATGCTCTTCACTTCAATAGCGAAAATCAATTGTTCAAGTGGACAGATTCAAGTTATGCGTGTGTCCGAAAGTGGACAATCAAGCCATTCCAATGCACGATCTTAAACGGGTACGCACTGAATCTACTAGCATTGACTTTGCAAAACGTTTTCTGTTTTTTATTTCACTACAATAATTGATTGAAATAAAATAATAATTAAAATCATGTAATAAATAAAGAAAGTAGTCCATAATTTTACCCTTTCCTGCTTTTTAAATGATAGAATTTGGTTTTAAACGTCGGTATGACAAAGCTTACGTGACTGAATTTTAAAATATTTCACGAAAATAATTGATTGAAATTAAATAATTAAATTTTAATAAAGAAAGAAAACCAAATTACAGACTGGTTTGCTATAAAGCCAGCTCTTGAAAAGCTATAATTCAAGGGTATTTTCTAGCTCGACAAAATGTCTAAGAGTGAGGTTGCAGCTGCTCTTTGGAGAAGGTTTTGTTTTCCTCAAACATTCATCTCCTTTGCAATGTTATCTGATATGGAATTGTTGATTTCTGAAAGCTTTATAATCTATTAAGCAACATATATACTGATTTTACACTGATCATAAACAGCTCTTTCTGTCAGTGTATGGCAAGTATTCTTTGCATAAGCACCTAAAACAGAGACTAGGAACTCTCATACGTTAATTTTTTTTACAGTATATTTATAACAAAAGATGTATTTATTCAATGCAGACTGCAAGGCAAGGTTGCAATAATCACAGGAGGGTCGGGAGGCATTGGAGAGGCCACTGTTCGGCTATTTGCAAATCATGGAGCCAAAGTCATTATTGCAGACATTGCAGACGGGGCTGGTATCAAGTTGGCGGAATCCCTTTCTCTCTGCGCGACATATATCCACTGTGACGTAAGCAAGGAGCAAGATGTAAGCGCAACAGTGGATTTGGCCGTGGAAAATCACGGAAAACTGGACACAATGTAGGCATGCAGAAATGAAGCGTGGCAGAGAATGATATGGAAGATTTCGAGCGAGTGATGAATATTAATGTAAAAGGAGTAATGCATGGCATTCAGCACGCTGCCCGCGTTATTATTCCCAATAGAAAAGGTAGCATTATCTCTACAGCTAGTATTGAAGGAATTCTGGGAGGAGTTACTCCTTACTCCTACATTGCCTCCAAACATGCCGTTATTGGACTGACTAAGGGCGGTGCGGCAGAGCTCGGGAAAAGTGGTATACGAGTGAATTGTATTTCTCCAGCTGCAATCGACACAGATCTGCCAAGCTGGAGGCCGCGATTGAGATGGTAGCACCCTTAAGGGAAGCCAGTCTTAAAGCAGAGGATATTGCAAACGCTGCTTTGTATCTGGCCATTGAGGATTCCAAATATGTGAGCGTTCACAACATGGTGGTGGATGGGGGGATAACAGTTGTATTAGATGAAAGTGCAGTGTTTGGAAAGTACTAATCGGGAATGTCTTATAAAAACATGTAAGCCTACCTCTTTAAGTCAATAAATCACTCACAGGAGATAAATACGTGTAAGAAACTTAAAAGAAAGCCTAGGTGGATTCATATAATTTATAATTAATTAATTAATATAATAATATTTTTTTAAATCAATAATTAATTTGAGATAATAAGAGATGAAGTTACATGTTTATATTATATCATCATTAAAGTAGGACGGTATAAATGATACGAAAGAAATTCAATCTATCTTAATAAATATATCTATAGGTAAGCTCATTCTATTCTATGTGCATGATGTTCAATGATGATATCAAGTAGTTTCATGTTATTGCCATGTAAATAAAAACTCTTAAACTTAAATTTGATAGTGTTGCACTCATCTTTTTCCTTCATGTTTAAAATCCTTTTTTTTTCTCACATCAAATAATCATACCCAAGTCCTAGGAGTCTGTTGAGTTCACCATGATTCTATAATTCCACTAAAGCCCCCTTAAGGCCTAAAACAATTAGTCCTTTTGCCTAATTTGAGTTCACTTTGAAACCACTATCAAGGTCAAATGAGGTTGTCATAACAAATTGGAGCTCTGACAAAGTTATAAGTTTCCCTTTTGCCCATGAAGAGCCTTCAAGAATACTTAAGTAATTTATCCCAAGTGTCAGTTTGAATCTTCATTATCACAACTCTTTTAAGAGTTACCAAGGTTTCAAAACCTCATGCTTGTGCTCTTTTGTAGTGTCCTCTTTTAATAAGATTGTTTTCTTCAAAAACTCAAGTTTCATTCATAAGGCAGTTTATTCGCTTAGTTTTAGAACCATTTTTTAGAGCCAAAAAGGTTCTCACAACTTTGCCAAGCACTACCACAAAACACAAATTATCAAAAGGTCCATCCAAAGAAGCAAGAAACAAGATTGTCAAAACTTTGGAGAGCTGTGAAGTGAGTTTTCAAAACTCCTGCAAGGCCCGACAAGGATCTTATTACCTTGCTGGTGCTCAATGCCCAACTCATAACCTTGTCTTTGCTTAAAATTTTCAAAGCATTTGAAAGGTAAAAAGGAAGAACTAAACAAACTAAAAGGCCAAATGAGGCTTTGAAACTTATGTCTGACTCTAACAAGGTTTCAAGAGCATTGCAAAAGCTCATCTCTGCATTGAAAATTATATTTTTTTAAAGTTGGCACCAATCCAATAGCTATCAAGGCTCAACATTAAATATTGTAAGAGCTAGTGGATTAATTAATGACATTTTATAAAAAGGAAAACTAATCAAATTAAATCATTTCAAAGAATTTGTAATAGAGAGTTGAGGATTTTTTAGCACACAAAAATAAATTGTGATATGAAGATTGGCATCAATAGAAGCAGAATCTAGCTCAGAGACTTTATTAGAAACTACATACCCATGATCCCAATGTTATTCTACTCTAGTAGTCACATTTTTCATTTATTTGGAGCATTTTTCAAGCATTATCCAAAAGAAATTCATGTACCCTAGCCATTACACTGCCAAAATTTTCCAAGAATCCAAAACATAAATTTGAGCTAGATATAATCAAAATGAAGTACAAATACCTTTCATATGAGGAGCTCTCTGATTTGACTAGTAAATTGCAATAAATTGGTGACATAAGACTATGATACATAAACTTTGGTAATTTTTTGGAAAGGGTGAATAGGAAAAGAAAAAGCACCCATAACCTGAAGGAGAGTAGAAAGTGTCGTATTTAAAGAAGTTTCCTTCCCTATGTCTTTGTAATGCACGAAGCTAGTCCTTGAGTGCATAAACCATTGCAATCCTAACTCCAAAGCAATAAGAAAGTGAATGACAATAATTTTCTCATTATGTTCGATAGAGAAACTATTATTAGTTTCTTTAAGTTGCTAGAAAGAGAACTATTTACAGATTTTGACTTCATTTCATCTAAAGAATAGTTCAATGAAAAGAAGGGATATTATGAAAATAATATTGTAAGGGTGTAGTTTACTATACCCAAGAGAGGTAAATCTCAATTACCCAAGATTCACAAGTCACATTTTAAAGATTATATTTTAGATATAGTAGTTGTACTTTGTTGACTAAGAGGTAATGTGATTTCTCTTGACTTCGAGGAGTGGAGGTTCTTCTTTATGCTTATCATTGTTGTAAGGCAACAATATCTAGACTGTCCAATTCTCATTAGTGATATTTTTTTTTTTTGACATAGAGGCAAACCCCATATATTTTTATTGTAGAATAATAAAGATAAGAAGTAGTTACATAGAGAACATATGGTTGAGCCAAAAGGGAGCTCGAAACCAATGGAAGAGAAAAGAAACCACAACATAATAGCTACCACACCCATAGCATATTATTATAGATTAAAATGAGATCTTTACATCCCTACAGTTAGGGGAAGAAGGCTGATATGATAAAAAAAAATGTTTCTAAGTATGAACCTATCCACTGAATCCATCCATGATAGCATCCTTTGGAGATCCATTCAAATTTTTGAGCATGTTCAGCTCCAACAATACATGAACTGTCGACTTCACACATGCAATTGAGTTCCCATGCCCCTTGATCCATCACACTACCGCAGGAGAAACAATTGTGTGCCTTGTAGTAAAACCAATCTGCTAGTCTTGTTGAGAATGTCAAATATATTCTCAAAGTTTGTAGAATCCTTAGCCTAAGAATAGACTAAAATAAAATCCCTCCAAGAGTAGCCCACCAAGGGATTTCCCAATCATGAGTGCCAAGGTGCACCTCCTCAAAACTTTAGAGTTGCTAAACCATGGTTGCACATGAACTATGACATTTCTAGAAAAGGAAGAATCTACAAAAGCGAAGGTGATTAGTTAATTGAAACCATCCTAAATCAAAAGACCACACAAAAAGTGGATCTAAAAAATTTAGAGCACAATAAATGATTAGGGGCTAAGGGCCTCTCTATGGATGATAGAAGAGGCCTCTTCAAATTAGAGGAGAGTGTCCATGGAGAATTTGATGATAGGATCAGATTGAGGACACCCCTTATTTTCCAACCAATCTACTAGGATATTTCCCTCTTTGTAACATTGAAGAAGCTTGTAATTTTTTGAGGTGTCAAGAAGTAGCCAAACTTGTTGCAATGTTTACCGAATGCTCCAGTTGTGCAAGATTCTCTTTCAACAAGAATTGATAATAAGAAAAGAGTAACCTCAATTAAGATGTTATAAATTCGAGGGGATTTAATCAACAAGAGACCTTGGAGAAGGGCATGTACTTCTACCATATTATTAGAACCATCCAAGAAATGAAATGCTGATGCTACCATAATATTTCCTTTATGATGTCTAATGTCACTCATGAGAACATATCTCATGAGTGATATGTTGCACTATATGATATCAAACCTTTCTTTGAACAAGTGCTTCTACATGTCTTCTTTCTCTATGTCCTAGATGCACAAGACAATGACGAGGACCTTGACTTGTAGAGGTTTTTTTATGATCACATTTAAATATATGATTGTTATCTTGACGTTCAATTAGAAAGGAGCAATTGCACTTGTTTAGAAGGGTGAAAGTTGTATTTACCATTAAACTAGTCATGAAATTGTAAGAGGATTTGGGCTAAAGTATTTCTCCTAAGGATATTTTATTAGTGAACAAGTATTGTATTCATTTGATTCAATTATAGAGATTTACTTATATTAGAGTTAGGGAATATGATGGAAATCCTCATGTGCTAGAAGAATATGAAGATCATAATTTCATTCTTATTCTAATTTGCAAACAAGTTGTTGAGGTCAACAAAAGGTGTGCAAAAAGGAAGAAGGTAGTTATCCAATTTCCCATCTTACTTGGATATTATTCATGTAAGTCTCAAGTAGATTCTCTCAATATTCAGAGTGATATTGTTATGTACACCATGTTAGCTTATGGAATTATATTTCCCTCTGACAACAAACACTTTGTTAATAATAATTTATAGGTATGACTTGGTTTCCACCACATTACTCATATCCAATACTATTGGGTTGATTGTGTTGATTATTATAGGGATAGAAGGTGGAATTGGATGAGGGTAACCCTTAGAAATATTATAACTTTCAATCTAAACTAGGATATTGATGATATTGAAGATGATGAATTTGACCTACTTGACCCAATCTATACCATTCACATTCAATTAAAAATCACTGTGCCAATATATTGGAGTATAAAAGAGCCAAAGGATCTTGAAACAAAAACTTCCATAGTCCTAAAAATCAACCAAATCTAGCATGCAAAGAAGAAGAATAAGGCAAAAAGAAGTATAGAGAAACCCTATTTAAGTAGGAGCCTCCTTGTTGAGAATAGTTCCAACTCTTGCTAGATATATATCCACAAAAAGAGAAAGTAAGGATAGAGAAGAGCCTCTAGAAAAGAAAATTCATAAGGAAGACTTGTGGTGATGATCCACCCAATGAGAATAGAGTGGAGGAAAAAAAATTGAAGGACAAGAAGAAAGGAAAATAGAAAGACAATGAAAGGTAACAAGAAATAGAGGACATCATTATTTATTCATTTAGATAATAGCGAGATCCTTCTAAAAATGTGATCTATAAAACTACCTTGAAGGGTAAAAATCCCGCTTCTTTTGCCTTCAATTTGTAGAATATAACCAAGACATCACCATTTCGGATAACCCTACATTTTTCATCACTTTAATCATAGTCAAATACTTAAACTAGTGGTACTACTTACTTCCCTTGATGATTAGAAAATACCATTTGTAATAAGAGAAAAATAGTACTTTTCAATTTTCCTAAAGGTAATATTGGAGGGCAATTCTTTCAAAGATCACCTAAACCTAAAAAAATGAAAACTACATCAGGGATGATGATGGATAGTGGTCATGGGAACCTATATGTAGAAATTCCAGTTGTCACCTAAGCACTAAAAAACTACAAAGAACATGTGGCAGCCTCTCAAGACACCCTGGTGAACGGAGCTAATGTGCATCCACAAGACCTGCCACCTCAACAATAGTTACATGCTTTAGTTTTTAACTTTAAATTGTGTATATAGTTTTAAATATATTAACCTTTTAATTGCGATTATTTTAAAGAATCAATTTAAAGACGTTGGCAGTGGTTATAATTTAGAAATTCAAATATGTAATAAAATAACATTTTAGGGGTCTTAGATCTTTCTCAACAACACATTGTAGGATGTTTGTAAGACATGATTAGGAGAAGAAATAAATAATTTTTTTTCTTTTTTTTGAAAGAATTCCCAAGTTTATTTGCATGTGAAGTTGGATGTTATGATTTGATATGTTTTTGCAATTTTGTATGCTCTAGTAGTTATCACTTTTATATATATATGTGATTAATTTTTTTAACATTTGTTTCCTTTCATGATATGGTGAAATTTGAATTTAAACTAATATGATGTTTGCTTGCATGCCAATATGTGATTTAGGATACTCTATGATATTTATTTCATTCAAAAAATTCAATCCCCAAACCTATGCATTGATAGTTGTTTTGAAATATTTAAATTGTATCCAATCCCAAAATCACATTTGTGTCATGTCTATATATAAATGATAATTTTCCATTTTCTACTTTTTGGTTAAAAGTACAGCCCACTTTCAAAATAAAAAAACTAAATATTTGATCATAAAAGGGATTTGTACCTTATTAAAATTAAAAGGAAAGTTAAATAATAACTTACCCAACTATTTGTTAATAATTTTTCTTTACTTTTGGAAAAAATAGTCATAATAATTATTTGTTTTTGAAAGATATTTGTTAACCAACATATTTTTGGTGACATTGCTGGAGATAGAACAAGTAATTTTAAATTTTCATTGTAAGTGAAAAGTTGTGGTCTTTCCACACTATAATATTTTTCCTTTAGTTCCACAAAACCTTCAGTAGATTTATCACTCACAAGAAGAAAATATTGTTCGCAACTTGAATATCATAGCTTGGGATTATAAAAATATTAATGTTGAATGTATAGGAATGAATCAAGTCCTTGATGAAGAAGAAATATTATGAGAACTTAACGATATACTTCTATTTAGTATGAAAATAGGAGCATGGTAAGATTAGGGCCAATATCTGCTTTCATAAAAAACATTGGAATATGAAACTAGAAAAGATGTGATTGAATTTGACTAATTCTTGTCATAAAAAGTCAAAATGGTACCATAGGGCTTCTATTATTTTGTTGCTTTGGGAAGTGTTTGGATTTGAAATCATATTGAAATAGGATCTAATTGTGATGTAAATGAAAGCTTAAATGGCTGTAAAAGACTGATGTAGAAATAGATTCATTGAAATAGGTATAGATTTGAATAGAAAATATATAGGTTCACATGTAACTAAAATTGGGGGTTGAATTCACTAGACTAGGTCAACTAGAGTGTTCTAGTCTTGCGACTTTTGCACACAAACTCAATTGTGACTTTCAGAGACCCTACACTCTTCTCCTTTCAAAATTGGTGTAGGCTTATAAGGACTGGGATGCCTAGGGTACTCTGGTCCTTGATAGGGGCACCTTGAGCACTTTAGTCTAAGTTTTTCTTATCCTAGTTCTGGGTACTTTCCTATATCTATCTGTTGATAGCCCTCTTGTCTTCTTGTTATCATGGAAAACCTTTAGCTACACACAAGAGGAGAAAAATGGTGTTTTGGTGGTTTACAGGGATTTTCCTAGGTTAAACCTTGGGTTTTGAATTAACCCTTTAATTTAATTAAAAATACTTGAATTGAAGTGATGGACTAAATTGATTATACCTTCATTTGCTAAAGTAATGTCCTAAGGGAAATTCCTCCATGTGTTGATGCAATAAAATGATAAATCGCACAAATTCCATAATGAAATAATATTAAAAACATAATAGAAGATTCCTTGATATAGTTTATTTATCCTTGAATCATATTTGCTCTCGAAATGGAACAATAGCATAATGGTGAGATGCAATAATGTGATGATGATATATTGATCAAATTAATTGACAAGAATGCTTCATATAGGAGTTTCATACTAAAATAAGATTTAGGCTAGTTTAGATTTATCATATTTTTGCACAACGCTAGATTTGAGTAGGATAGGACTATCTTATTATCCTTTTGAAATTCAAGGAAAAGAACATCAGTCTAGGGTCATGGGTGTCCTGGTCTTGACAATTTTAGTCCAACTTATTGGGGATGAAATTTAATAGGGTTCTGATGTTGAATATAAGTTTGTGCGATTATATATAATGTTTATGTGCAAGAAACATATCTTGATATTTTAAGTTGGGTAGGATTTATGATAAATATAGACAATAACATATAAAGGGCACACATATAA